>NC_073311.1:47319962-47552462 GCF_027595985.1 Sorex araneus
ATTTTTAATTAGAGAATCACCATGAGGGCACATTTACAGATTTATACACTTTTGTGCTTATGCTTCCCTCATACAAAGTTCGGGAACCCATCCCTTCACCAGTGCCCATTCTCCACCACCCGTAAACCCAGCGTCCCTCCCACCCTCCCCAATCCCATCTCCCCCCCACCCCACCCTGCCACTGTGGCAAGGCATTCCCTTCTGTTCTCTCTCTCTAATTAGCTGTTGTGGTTTGCAATAAAGGTGTTGAGTGGTCGCTGTGCTCAGTCTCTAGCCCTCATTCAGCCCGCAACTCCCTTCCCCCACATGGCCTTCGACTACAATGTAGTTGGTGATCGCTTCTCTGAGTTGCCCTTTCCCCGGAACGTGAGGCCAGCCTCGAAGCCATGGAGTCAACCTCCTGGTACTTATTTCTACAGTTCTTGGGTGTTAGTCTCCCACTCTGTTATTCTATATACCATAGATGAGTGCAGTCTTTCTATGTCTGTCTCTCTCTTTCTGACTCATTTCACTCAGCATGAAACTTTTCATGCCCATCCACTTAACTACAAAATTCTTGACCTCCTTTTTTCTAACAGCTGCATAGTATTCCATTGTATAGATGTACCAAAGTTTCCTCAACCAGTCATCCGTTCTGGGGCATTCGGGTTTTTTCCAGATTCTGGCTATTGTAAACAGTGCACGCATAGGTCTTTTAAACAGTTGAGATTCTTGTTATACTTTCCCAGGTGCCACTGTTCCTGCGCTCCCCGATTCAGGCGCTAGATGGCGCTGAGCCCTCACGCCCGCGGGCTTCCCTGCGCTCCTGCGGCCGCCAGAGTTCTCACTCCAGCCCACCTCCAGCGCCCCAGGAGGTTCCCAGGACCCTGCCCAGATTTATTTCTGCAGCCCTGCAGTCCCGCGCATTGATTTGGGCCTGGTGCATCCGGGCACCTTCTGAAAACGCAAAGAATTCAGAGGAAGTCATACCAAGGCGCCCGTGCAGGCTGGCGACAGAACCTTAACCCGTCCCAATGCGTGAGTGAGCAAATACTCACTTTAAGCACGCAACGTGTGCCGAGGTGCACGCTTTTTCTCCAAGGAAAGCAAAGCGGAGTCCCCCCTGCTCCCGATGAAGGAAGGGTCGCGCTGTCCTTTGCTCGGCGAGACCCACGAGCCCGGAAGCATCCTCGCAACCAACCGCCAGCCCTCAAGGGTGCCCTTCGCAACAGAACCGGGCACCGAGCACTCAGGCGCAGAGGCGGTGGTTTCCTCCGGTTGATTGCCCAAGAGGTCTTGCAGCCCAGTGTCCTGGCCCGGAGAGCCCAGCTTGGCCTAGGGGCCCTTCCCCTTCTCACCCTCCCGCAGCCCGCCGCCCGCAGCGACTCCCCTGTCCTGTCCCCGGCTTGCTTCTGGCTGCCGGCTGGATGTGGGCTGGATTTCGGCCTGAGATAGAGCCAGAAACAAGAATTCACACCGAGGGCTGGAGCGATAGCACAGCGGGTAGGGCGTTTGCCTTGCACGTGGCCGACCCGGGTTCGATTCCCAGCATCCCACATGGTCCTCTGAGCACCGCCAGGGGTAATTCCTGAGTGCAGAGCCAGGAGCAACCCCACAGGTGTGACCCAAAAAGCAAAATAATAATAATAATAATAATTCACACTGAGCCCCGTCTCCTGAGCTGTCTGTGAACTCGGGCTGCCTCTCTCTGGGGCCGGGATCTGCATGAGCAAAGGGAGGTCCCCGGACAGACACGCGCCCTGGCCTGTCACGTGACCCGTTATCACGCTGATGGAAAGTGACTTGTCCCAGTTAAATGATGGCACTGATAAGCTCTGGATAGCTACTTTGGTTTTTCTCACAAGTTCTCTTTTTCAAACAACAAAATTGTTTAAAGGGCGTTCCCCCCACCTCCTTTTCTCCCTATTCTTTTCTTAAAAATGCAATTGCAGGTATTCCCAACCTACAAAGATAACCTGGAAAAGAGATGTCTCGATATGTAATGAGAAAATGTTCAGCAAAATGTTCATTATAGCATCTAAGTAGTAGATATGGGTGTGCCCTGGTTAGTTCTTTTCTCTTTTCTACTTCAATTTTCAAAATAAAATGTCCAGAAGAGGGGTTAGAGCGACAGTAGAGTGACTAGGGCGCTTGCCTTGCATGCAGTCAACCTGGGTTCAATCCTCGGCTTCCCATATAGTCCCCTGAGTGATCGCCCCATTAGGAGTGATTCCTGAGTGCAGAGCCCAGGAGTCAGCCCTGAGCACCATCAGGTGTGGCCCCAAAACAAAAAAGTAAATGTGCTGGAGAGAGGACAGGGGCTAAAGCACTTGCCTTGCATGTGGCCAACCCCAGCTCAATGCCTGACACCACAAATGGTCCTCCAAACACTGCCAGTAATGATCCCTGAGCACAGAGCCAGGAGTAATCCCTGAGCACTGTGGATGGGAGAAGAGGAAGAGGATGGAGGAGGAAAAAGGAAGAAAGAGGAGGGGGAGGGGAGAGGGGAGGAGGAGAAGGAGGAGGAGGAGGAGGAGGAGGAGGAGGAGGAGGAGGAGGAGAAGAAGAAGAAGAAGAAGAAGAAGAAGAAGAAGAAGAAGAAGAAGAAGAAGAAGAAGAAGAAGAAGAAGAAGAAGAAGAAGAAGAAGAAGAAGAAGAAGGAGAAGGAGAAGAAGAAGAAGAGATGATGATGATGATAATGATAAACAACTTGAACTTAGAACTTAAATATTCAGTTCACTGATCTTTTCTTGATTTTTTTTATTGAATCACCATGAGACCAGTTACAAAGCTTTCCAGTCTAAGTCTCAGTCATACAATGATCAAACAGCCATCCCCTCACCAGTGCACACCCTCCACCACCAAGAACCCCAGTATACTCCCTATCCCACCCCTCCCCCTGCCAATGTGGCAGATGATTTCCACCATACTCTCTCTCCACTTTGATCACATTCAATATTTTGACAAAAGATCCACCATTATTATTTGGAATTTTCCCCAACATTCAGACCTCCCGAAAAGGCATCATTAGATAATTTGTTTTCTATGGCTAATATGAAGAGCATGTTGGATTTCTGATATTCTAGTAATAAGTCTGGAGGGATTTCTGCCCAAACCCGCTGAGTTCCGAGATTGTTTTGTGTGCCTCTGGGATCATGGCCCTTCAGGAGCCAGGAGCCATTTGTGGGCGGCAACCTGGCCTCGTTGGGGCGGGGAGAGGGGCTGCTTCCACCTCCCATTCCGTGAAGCCCTGCATGTCTCGTCACTGCAGTCTCACACCTGGCTGTCCAATAGGCTCTGAAAAGGTGGCGGCCACCACGCCGCTGGGGAGTAAAGGCGGAAAGGACAAACACCTTTCCCCACCCCAGGTGGCACGGCGCTGTAGTTTGATGTTCAGTCCAGATGCATTTCTGCCAAAAGCCGCTGGGTTCCGAAATTGGTTTGTGTGCCTCTGGGATCCTGGCCGTTCAGGAGCCAGGAGCCGCTCATGGACAGCAACCCGGGGCCTCATCGGGCAGGGAGAGGGGCCGGTTCCACCCCCATCAGATATTTCTTGATATTTTTACTATAATGAAGAGTATTCTTTTGCATGGTTTGTTTCATTCATGCTGTGTATTTTTTTTTTTTGCAGTTTTTTCACTTTTATCTGCTCAGTCTTTCAGTTGAGATATATCCCCACTAATACGGATAATTCTGATTCATTTCTTCATATTATTGGATTGAGGTCCACTGTATGAATAGCAATACAGTTATTAATTGGGTTGTCAGACTTTTAAAAGCTTTTTTTATAAATAACGTAGGAGTACTGCTATTTATTCAGCCATTGATTAAACTGATTGAATTGGGCATAAACTCCACATTACTTTTCTCTTTTTTTAATTCAGAATTTTAATTAAATTTAGAGCTGGAGAGATAGCACAGAGGGTAGGACGTTTGCCTTGCATGCAGCCAACCCGAGTTCGATTCCTCCGTCCCTCTTGGAGAGCCTGGCAAGCTACCGAGAGTATCTCGCCCGCACGGCAGAGCCTGGCAAGCTCCCCGTGGAGTATCTGATATGCCAAAAACAGTAACAACAAGTCTCACAATGGAGACGTTACTGGTGCCCGCTCAAGCAAATCGATGAACAACGGGAGGACAGTGCTGACAGGACAGTGCTGGCTTCATGTTATATTACATATTGGGACAGAAGCCCCGGCTGCTGGGGAGATGGCTGCAAGGACGAGGGTGTGCGCTCTGCGTGCAGGAGCCTGAGTGAGACCCTGGCACCACAAAGCTCCCAAGCACCACCTGATGGACAAACGTAATTCATGATGATGGAGTCTGAGTTCTTACTGAGCGAAGGGTGGAGGAGGCTCAGGGGCGACCCCCAGTGCTGCCTGGGGGACCACGCGGTACCACGGCTTGACCCTGGGTCTCTCACATGCAATGTGTGCACTTAGTCCTTCGAGTTGTCTCAGACCCTGTGTATTTGATGTGATCTCATGCTTAGTGTGTGGGGACCCTGGGTACTTCAGGCTTAGTATGTGGGGACCCAGGGTACTTCAGGCTTAGTGTGTGGGGACCCAGAGTACTTCAGGCTTAGTGTGTGGGGACCTGGGTGCTTCAGGCTTAGTGTGGGGGGACCCAGGGTACTTCAGGCTTAGTGTGGGGGGACCCTGGGTGCCTCAGGCTTAGTGTGGGGGGACCCTGGGTGCCTCAGGCTTAGTGTGGGGGGACCCTGGGTGCTTCAGGCTTATTGTGGGGGGACCCTGGGTGCTTCAGGCTTATTGTGGGGGGACCCAGGGTACTTCAGGCTTAGTGTGGGGGGACCCAGGGTACTTCAGGCTTAGTGTGTGGGGACCCAGGGTACTTCAGGCTTAGTGTGTGGGGACCCTGGGTACTTCAGGCTTAGTGTGGGGGGACCCAGGGTACTTCAGGCTTATTGTGGGGGGACCCTGGGTGCTTCTGGTTTATTGTGTGGGGACCCTGGGTACTTCAGGCTTAGTGTGTGGGGACCCTGGGTGCTTCAGGCTTACTGTGGGGGACCCTGGGTGCTTCAGGCTTATTGTGGGGGGACCCTGCATAGTTCAGGCTTAGTGTGGGGGGACCCTGGCTACTTCAGAGGCAGGTGTCCTAGAGCAGATTGTATTTTCTATTAAAAACATTTTTTAATTTAATCATCCCTGGCACCCTTGGGTGCCCCAGTGAGAGGCCTGGAGGTTGGTGAGGCTCCAGCAGCTCAGGGCGGGGAGAGGGGTGTGGGGGGCAGGAGAAAGGGGCCCACAGCAGGTTCTGCATCGCCCCGGACCAAGCTAATCACTAGGAGGAACTGGCCGAGTCGGGCTGGAGCTAGGGAGGCAGCTTGGAGGTTCCCCGTGGGCACAGGTCAGCTGCTCTCTGCTATCTGGCCGGGCTGCTGAAGTGGGGACCTGGTGGGGTGCTGGGGTGGAACGGGGTGCAGGTGATGTGCCTCTGGGAGGAACAGCCGCCCCAGGGACCCTTCAGTGCCTGTCCTGCAGCCTGAAAAACACATAGGTGGGATCTCAGACACCGCCCTACTGGGAAACCATGAGCATGCGCCCACCCAAATCAGCCCTGGCCTGGAAGTTGGACCCGGTCCCCGGGGCCCTGCTCCGCTGGTCACCCCAGCCTTGCTGGACCTAGGAGGTCTAGTGAGCCCTCACAAGGCCACGGAAGGACCCAGAGCTATCACTACTGGTATACAGGCAAACAGAATGTCTTTACAGATGCACACTCACACATACATACATGCACACAAACACAGGTACATACATGCACACACATACATGTACGCACTCATGGACATACACGCACTCACATACACACACTCATACATATATGCACAAACACACATACAAATACACGCACTCACATACACTCATACATACATGCACACAAATACACGCTCACAATACATACATGCATAGTACGTGCATTCACACATGCATGCACATGTACACACATGCACATATGTGCACGTGCATGCACACATGTACATATATGCACTCACACACTCACATGCACACACATACATACATGCACACACGTGTCAGCTCCGTCTTGCATCCTGTAGCAGTCTTTTAGCCTCTAGTGCAGTCGGCCTCACATTAGCAAATCCTATATTTGATGACTTTTTGGTTCTTTCTCCCCTCACTGGTGTTTTCTCCTCTAATACATATGGGAAATGACTGACACATCTCACAGGCGGAGCAGAAAAACGCAGGACAGGGCTCAGGAGGAAAGGCAGAGTATCCCCAAAGCAAGCCCCTGAGCTGAGCAGCAGCCAGAATTGATCTGATCTCCCCACACACACACTCACCCTCACCCCCCAACACACACACACACACACACACACACACACACACACACACACACACCATGCCTGGGATTCTGTGCTGCTCAGCACCCTCCCCCGGAGAAGCCAAAACTAGCTACTAATAACAGAGCCACTTCCACGTTAAAAATACCAGTGCTCCATGTATGTTCATCGCAGCACTGTTTACAATAGCCAGAATCTGGAAAAAACCCGAATGCCCCAGAACGGATGACTGGTTGAGGAAACTTTGGTACATCTATACAATGGAATACTATGCAGCTGTTAGAAAAAAGGAGGTCAAGAATTTTGTAGTCAAGTGGATGGGCATGAAAAGTTTCATGCTGAGTGAAATGAGTCAGAAAGAGAGAGACAGACATAGAAAGATTGCACTCATCTATGGTATATAGAATAACAGAGTGGGAGACTAACACCCAAGAACTGTAGAAATAAGTACCAGGAGGTTGACTCCATGGCTTCGAGGCTGGCCTCACGTTCCGGGGAAAGGGCAACTCAGAGAAGCGATCACCAACTACATTGTAGTCGAAGGCCATGTGGGGGAAGGGAGTTGCGGGCTGAATGAGGGCTAGAGACTGAGCACAGCGGCCACTCAACACCTTTATTGCAAACCACAACTGCTAATTAGAGAGAGAAAACAGAAGGGAATGCCTTGCCACAGTGGCAGGGTGGGGTGGGGGGGAGATGGGATTGGGGAGGGTGGGAGGGACACTGGGTTTACGGGTGGTGGAGAATGGGCACTGGTGAAGGGATGGGTTCCAAACTTTGTATGAGGGAAGTATAAGCACAAAAGTGTATAAATCTGTAACTGTACCCTCACGGTGATTCTCTAATTAAAAATAAATAAATTTAAAAAAAAAAAATACCAGTGCTCTCTGCTCCTGCGAAGTGCTCCTTCTGACCGGGAGGGGGGACCTGCTGAGCTTGAAGCCCTGGGGTGCCGCTCAGAGACCCAGAGGGACTGAGGGAGGAAGTTCACAGAGGAAGGGCCCTCAGGCAAAAAAAAAAAAAAAACACCAGAAGCTTCTTCCCAGCAGCCTGAAGAGGCAAGTGTGTAGGGCGGCCACAAGAGCACAGTGGCCAGCCGGCCTCGGCACGACAGGCGAAGCCAGGGGAGAGCAGCCGGAATCTCAGCCCTGCCACTCCCCCCTTGCAGAATGCTCCCCACCCGCTGGCCCTGGCCCTGCGCAGTCCAGAGCTGAGCCTCAAGCTCTGCAGTAAGCACCACGGGGCTAGGCGGGAGGCAGAGGCGCCCAGGGGAGGAAAGGCGTCCTGTCCGGGCCGAGCTGGACACTCCTGAAGGCTCAGGGCAGCAGCCGCTGCAGTGCCGGACCCAGCCCTCCTGGACCCGCGGACCGGAGCCGCCCGGCCCTCTTGGGAGATCTGAGCAGACTTAAGAGTCCAGACCCGGCCCTCGACCACGCCGAGTCCAGCAATAAGAAACAAACCCCGTCCAAGGCAGCAGAGGCGGCCCAGGAGCCAGAGTGGGGCCATCTCGGTTTCAGGGGACAGTGACAAGGCAAAACACACCTGGCGGGTCTAATCCCGAAGAACCCCAAGTAATAAAAGCAGGGAACGGCTGAGGTCCCGAGGTCTCGGAAAGCAACCACGCTGGAGAGGTCGTAACAAAGCTCAAGTGTTTATTAAGAGTTAAAAATACTGTAAATAAGCCATACCGTTCGTTTCACAGTCAACTAAAACTTTTTTTTCTTTTCATTTTGCTTTTTTTTTTTCCTTTTTAATCTTCTTTTTCAAAGATCAAGACAGACATTTTAAAAAAACAAGAAGAAGAATCCCAGGACAGTTCAGAGGGCAGAAAAAAAAAAAAAAAAACCAGCAAACAACTATTGGAAACGGCCATGTTCCTGACAGGTGGGGTCTGCTCTGTCCCGGACCTCAGACATCCAGGGAGGTGAGAGGGGCACGACCCCCAGAGCAGCCCCCACTGCTGAGAAGCTCTGGACGTGGACTTCCTGTAGGGGCTCAGGGGGGCTCTGCTCCTGGGTGTCCCCTGGGATGACGCAGGCCTCAGCCACCTGAGGTGGGGTCCCCTCCTACCTGGGGACCCTCCGGATTTCTGCAGCCACAGTCATGAGAGGGGCTGATTGGGGATTAGAAAACTCAGCACCTGGTGGTGAGGGTGGCCCCAAGCGGCCACGTCCAGAGTCAGGCGGGCTCCCTGGCCGTCCCAATGCCCGGGGGCTTAAACCAGTGTACATGTGGAAGACAGCAAGGTCCGTGGCACCTGAGGGCCGGGAGTGTTTTAAAAATGAATGGCACAAAAGTAAAACCACCGTTCCTTACTCAGACCCCCCACCCACCCCCTCGGACTCTGCTGGGTTTCCTGAGGTGGGCTGGCGGCTGGGACTGACGTGGACGCTGCTGCTGACCCCCTGCACCCATGCCCCCAGCCACGGAGACGCCCCTTTGAGGAGCACCCCCCATGACTCACGGTGGGGGAGCTGAGCCTTCAGGAAACCCACCCAAAGCAGAAGCAGCAAACTGGAGAGACCAGAGGGGTGGGGTCGGAACAATGGAAGAGTGGACAGGGCAGCGCGCGGAGAGTCCACGCGGCTGCCGGGAGGGCTGGCCTGTCCTCTGGGGGGCTGGGGGGGGAGGGGCTGAACCTGAGGGCCGGGTTGGGGGGGGCAACACGGGAGAGAACAACTCTTGCCCCTCTCTCTCTCTCTCTCTCTCTCTCTCCTTTGGTCGTGGCAACCGGAGCTGACCCCCGCGCCCGCGCCCCACGCCCGGTCACACTTTCTCGTGGATCTTCTCCACCTTCAGGAAGAGCCTGTCCAGGTCGCTGCGCAGGTCCTCCAGCAGGCCCTTGGCCGCCTCCAGGTTGTTCTCGTTGGTCTCGATCTTCACCGAGTAGGCCACCAGGCTGTCCACGGCAGTCCTGAGCATCTTCAAGTCCGCCTCCACCTGGCCCACGGAGGCCTTGAGGCTGTCCAGGGAGGCCAGGCGGCCCAGCAGGTCGGGGGGCGGCGCGGGGTCCCGGGCGAGCAGCGCGCGCACCTGCTCCTGCACCTGCTGCAGCGCGCCCGCCGTGCCGGGCAGCTCGCCCACGCTGCGCTTCAGCGCCTCCACGTCCCCGGCCAGGGCCAGCTGGGCCTCCCCGAGGCTGCGCACGGTGCCGGCCAGGCCGCCCGCCTCCGCCTCCGCCCCCGCCTCCGGGGAGGCGCCCAGGCTCTGCAGGTGCTCCTGCAGGTCGGCCAGGCGCCGCTCCTGCTCCTCGCTTCGGGACGCCAGCGCCTCCAGGCCGCGGGCCTGCCGGGCGGACACCTCCTCGGCCGCGGCCACCCCGCTCTCCACGCTCTGCAGCCGCGCGTCCAAGGCCTGGCTCTCTCTCTGCAGGGCTTCCCAGGCTCCGGGCCCGGGGGCGTCCCCGGCGGCGGCGGGGGTTGGCCGCTGCCGCAGCTCCTCCTCCAGTCTCCCCAGCTGGGCGGGGAGGGGGGCGGCGACCTGCTCAGCCTGGGCCACCCTGTCCTCCAGGGCCCGCAGGGCCTGGCGCTGCGCCTCGGCTGCCTCCCGGACCTTCTGCTGCTCCTGCTTGAGGCTCACCAGCTCCTTGACCTCGGTGTAGACGTCCGACTCCAGCGCGCCCAGGGCGCCCCGCAGGGCCTCCAGCTCGCCGGCCCGGGGCTGGGCGGCCGCCTGCAGCTCCCGCACGGCTTCCCGCAGCGCCTGCAGCTCCCCGGGGGCCCCCTCCAGGGCCCCCAGCCCCGCCACCTTGGCCTTGACCTCGCTGATCTCCTGCTGGCTGCGCGTCTGCACGTCGGTGAAGAGGGCGATGTTGTCGTTGATGGACTTGGTGAGCTCCGTCAGCCGCTCCTCCACCGTGTTCTCCAGCGACGTGAAGTCCCGCTCGCGCGCGTCCCGCACCACGTGGATGCCGTCCGACAGGTCCTTGAGGATCTCGTTCTGCAGCTTCTGCAGCACCTCGCTGATGCGGTTCAGCTCGCCCTCCCCTTGCTTCACCGCCTTCTCCGTGGCTTCCTGCCGGTGCTGCGCGCTCCGCAGGACAGACTCGAAGGCGCCGAAGGTGGTCTGCAGGGAATGCACCTGGAAGCAGAGGCCGGGGGTCAGGCGGGGAAGAGCCAGGGCCCCCCCAACAGGGGAGAGCCCCATCTTCCCCCTGGAGAACCCTCTGCACACAGCTCAAGTCTCCTGAGAGTGAGAGTGTGTGTGTGTGTGTGTGTGTGTGTGTGTGTGTGTGTGTGTGTGTGTGTGTGTGTGTGTGTGTGTGTGTGTGTGTGTGTGTGTTGGAGAGGAAGCGGGAGTCACAAAATATGTGGCCACAGTAAAAGGTTCCTGAACACGCAATGGCCAAAACTTTGAAAGTCAAACCAAGGAGTGAATCGGAGGCGTTTCTGACGGTACTGGTCTGTGTTGTGTTTTGGGGGTCAAGACTAAGAAGCCGGGGCTGGAGCAATAGCACAGCGGGCAGGGCGGTTTGCCTTGCACGTAGGCGACCCGGGTTCTATTCCCAGCATCCCATCTGAGCACCGCCAGGAGTAACTCCTGAGTACATGAGCCAGGAGTAGCCCCTGTGCATTGCCGGGTGTGACCCAAAAAGAAAAATAAAAAAGATGGGGGCTGGAGTGATAGCACAGCGGGTAGGGTGTTTGCCTTGCACGCGGTCGACCCGGGTTCGAGTCCCAGCATCCATATGGTCTCCGGAGCACCACCAGGAATGATTCCCTGAGTGCAAAACCAGGAGTAACCCCTGAGCATCACCGGGTGTGACCCAAAAAGCAAAAAAAAAAGATGAAGAAGCCTTTACTTAGGGGGGGCCAACCCAGGGGAGCCTCTAAAGGGTCTAAGATGGTCTGTGACTCAGGCCTTTCTATTCATTCACCCACCCGAGGGCAGGTGGGGGGGCGCGTCGCAGGCCCTCGAGCTAACACCAGAGCCCCTTGTTTTCTGAGGTGATCGTGGGCGGCAGGTCGAGGGGCCTGGACCCTTCAACCCTGTTCAAACCAGGAAGATGCCGGTGGGAAAGCCTCAAGCCCACATAGACAGAACCCGAGAGGGCAAGAGGAGACGCTGACGCCCCCTGAGAGGGAAGGAAGGACAGGCTGAGCTCGGGTACCCTCCCCCCCCGCCCCGGGACTCGCCTCTGAGCTGGGACTTCAGCTGCTACAACTGCATCTAATAGGAACAAAGCAGAGGCAGCCGGGGACCCCCATAAGGGGGTGCAGGCCTCCGTGGGGCACTTCCGGCTGCCTGTGGTCACATGGCGCTGGGCAAGTCACTGTCTGCACCACAGAACGAGAGTGCCAGGGTGGCGACGCCCTGGCACACGTCCATCCTCATTACACCCCACCCCAAACAGAGCTGACCCGGGCTCTCCTCCACAAAGCTGGCTGCACGGGCAGGGGCCAGCGGCCCTACCAACGGACCGGACTCTGTGCAATGGAAAAAGAGAAAAGCCAGAATCTGATGGACGTCCCTGCCCCTCTCGCCCGTCCACAGACCAGCGTGCCAGCAGGATGCATCCGCCAAACGCACTGAGGAGAAGCCTCCCCAGACCACCCTTGGCAATGAGGAGAAGCCTCCCCAGACCACCCTCGGCAATGAGGAGAAGCCTCCCCAGACCACCCTCGGCAACGACAACAGGGCCTACTGCAGTCGGGGCCCTGCAGGTTTATCTGGTGCGTGCAGCCCTGGGGCTCGGGAGGGTCTTGATTCAAACACACCCGACGCTAGAGAGACATTTCTGGTGGTCAGGAGAACCTGCTTCAGGGTAATCAAGGACTACTGTCCCCTCTCAGGCAGGATGCTCTGTGCGAGGACACGGGGAGAGGAAAGGAGAGGGACTGCTTTTTGTTCTGCAAGTGGCAGTGCTTGGGCATGACCTGGGCCGCGCTGGGAGTTCCTACTGGGTCTGGAGTTTGGAACTTGGGTGTCCCCCCCCCCGGCAAAGCACGCAGCCGTCTGTGAGTGGTCTCGGCCCGGGGACTCTACCTGCTAGAGACAAACCCTGACACTCTCTGGGTGAACTGAAGGAGGCTGCCAGGCAGCGATGCTCTGCCAGAGATGCAGGAGTCCCTTAGCAACCCGGAACACAGCCAACCTGCGGGAAAGCCGTGCAGCCTGGGCATGCAGAATCCGTGCGGGGAGAGAGAGGGGCGGCACCTCCGTGCTGTGTCGTGGCTGTCCAGAAGCCCGGGGCCACCACCAGGAAGGAGAGAAGTTGTGGCCAAGGGGAGTAAGCGGGAGGGAGGCCCGGGGCCCCGTCAGAGAGAGGCATACATACAAACTGCATGTATGCAAACTGGCCAACGAGGAAATACATACATATATACATACATACATACATACAAAATGCATATATGCAAAGCTGGCCAACAAGGAAATACATACATAAATACATACATACATACATACATACAAACTGCATGTATGCAAAGCTGGCCAACGAGGAAACAAGGCTAGCAAGAGGTGACAGATGTGACCGAGCTGCCGTGGCTCATCAGTCTCATCTCACCTCTGCCTTTACCCCGGAATGCGCCCACGGGGACAGCCCCGAGAGGGCGGGAAACAGACTCATTTAACTTCCAAACCAGGCCCGGGAGCCAGAGCGACAGGACAGCAGGGAAGGCGCTTGCCTCGCACAGGTGAACCCGAGTTCAATCCCCGGCCCCGCCAGGAGTGATCCTCGAGCACAGAGCCAGGAGGAAGCCCTGAGTCACCGCTGGGTGTGACCCAAAAAGGGAAAAAAAAGTAAGAAATTGAAAAGTAGGGCCTGGGGGCTGGAGCAATAGCATAGCGGGTAGGGCGTTTGCCTTGCACTCGGCGGACCCAGGTTCGAATCCGGACCCAGGTTCGAATCCGGACCCAGGTTCGAATCCCAGCATCCCATATGGTCCCCCAAGCACCGCCAGGGGTAATTCCTGAATGCATGAGCCAGGAGTGACCCCTTTGCATTTCCAGGCGTGACCCAAAAAGCCAAAAAAAGAAAAAGAAAAAGAAAAGCAGGGCCTGACCACATCCCAGCCTCGTGCTCGCGGTTAAGGCTTCTGGCTTCTGGGTCTTGGTTCTCTCAGCCCCAGGATGGGTCCAGCACAGCTGACGGGATGAAAACACGAGACTCAGGTGAATTCAGGCACGAGAGCATGAACTGTGCCCAACACACAGCGCCCGAGGCAGGGTCTGCAGCCTCAATGGACCCCTGTGTTAACTGAGCAGCTACTACACACGTGGCAGGGCACAGGACCAAAACAGCAGAGGGCTCTCGGAATTCACCGGGCACTGGAGCAGGCAGCTGCGCCCCCTCTCTCTCCTGTTGCTCATCTGCCAGAAGGGATGCTAACAGTGCTCACAGTGCGAAATGTGGGATGAGTGAAACACTCAGTGAGTCTGGGGGCACTGAGAGATGAGCACCTGATACTCATCTGTACACAAGGGCCAGAATGGGTGCCGATCCCACTGCTGATCTGCCACAAAGCCCACGACTGCCTCAGCGGCCAGGAGGGTTCCTTAAAATCAGGATGATTGGGGGCTGGAGGAACTGTCCGGCGGGTAGGACGCTTGCCCTGCACATGGCTGACCAGGGGTTGATCCCCGGCATCCCACACGGTGCCCTGAGCAACACCCGGAGTAATTAACGCCTTAGCAGAGAGCCAGGAGTTACCCCTGAGCATCGCCAGGCGTGGCCCCCAAAACAAACAAAAGATAACCTTGCTGATGCCAGGTATTGCCAACACAACTACGCGATGGGCTCAACCTTAGCACAGAGGGTTCGAGCCACAGCACCACCAAAAGAGATGGAGGGGACCCTCCCGCTGCCCTGCACAAGGACGGGAGAGCTGAACCTGCGACGGGGAAGCAGAGGAGAGAGGCTGAGTTCAATCTCAGCTCAACTCTCCTGGGACACCCTCCTCCCTCCCCGTGACGCCCGCACGGGCAGGGCCACTGCCGTCTCCCCTGGTTCAGGATAACCCGGCGATGCTCAGCGCCTTCTCTCTGGGACCACCTGCTCCCCGCACCCCCGGGTTCTGGGCCCCTGGAGGACTCCCCAGCCCACTTCTGCACGGCCCCCTGCAGTTTCCCCTGGATGGAGACCTCCTGACGCGGCCGTCTGCGCCCTGAGCTCCAGTGCTCATCCCTGGGAGAGCCCCACGTGAAGCCAGCGCACCTATCAGACTTCCGCAAATAGTGTGACTGACCCGGCAAGTGGGTGGGTGCACGAGGCTGGCGATGATCCCCCAGCAGTCTGTCTTCCTCAGAAGATGCGGCAGGCGCCAGGCTGCCTACTTAATTCCCTGAGGGCGGCCCCCTCCCTCCGCCTGCAGCAGCGTGGGGGGCTGACTCATCCCAGAGAACTGGCTCTGCTAGTCTTGAGAGAGGCAGGTTGGCCCATCCCAAACCCCCCGAACCCACCCACCCCCCCCCCCCCCCCCCCGCCACGCACAGCCCCCTGACAAAAGTTTGAGAACTTGGTGGGACAGCCAGCACGGGAGGGGTTGGGGGTGGGGGGAGGGCAGCCTTTCCTGGCTTCCAAGCAGTGGCGGGATTTTTTTTTTTGTTTCCACCCAGCAACCAATCCAACTTCCTCGGAGTGATGACTTTTAAGTGGAGGGCAGAAGAGGAAGATGAGATGGAGAGGCGTGGATCTGGGCTGAAAGGGGTGCCCATCTGCAAGGGTGCAAGGGACCTCCCTCCCCCCATGGGACCTTGATCCAGGGCACTCAGCCACCCACCAGCTGAGGCCTCATCACCTTCGCTTGACCCTGCCCGGCCTCAATCTTGCAATCTGGAAAATGGGAGTCTTAAAAGCAGCCAGGCCTACCTACCTCCCTCCTCCGGGAAGGGTGTGGGGATGAGGCAACAGCTGACTAAGACCTCCGCAGACACCACATAAATGGGCCCGTGCTATTATCAAGCACCAGGAGACAGGGTGGGAGAGGAAGGGGGGCTCCACCATTTCCCTCCAGACTTGCCCTTCAAGCTTAAGCGGGCTATTTCAAAGCCCCTGGAACCAAGAAAGAGGGGTGGGGGGGGGGCGTGCAGAACAGAGGGGGTGTGTAACAGAGTGCCCCGGGGGCCTTTGAATCTGAACTTGACACGTGAGCAGGCTTCCTCTCCTTCCCTGCCTGCTCCCTGCTCCTGGTTACCAGTCTGGCTCAGCTGGTGTGCCCCGGGCGGGCAGGGCCGAGGTGAGGCCTGGCCCCACGCGCCCAGGGGTGCCCGGCTGCCGTGCCAAGCTCCTCTGCAGACAGCTGTGCCCATTCAGCGCTTTCTGAGCCAAGAAGGATGAGCTTCCCCCGGGGCGGGCGGGTGACTGGTCACCTCGCGTGTCCCGCACTGGGCGCACCCGCACCCCCGGCCCGCCTTCCCCCCACTCCGGGCCGCGGTCACTGACAAAGAGGGTCTGGGGTCCGCCGGGGGGGGGGGGGGGTCGGAGGTAGAGGTGCCGGGGAGGGGAGTGGTCCAGCCGGGAGGGGTTGGGATGGGTTCCAGAGGCTGGGGGTGGGGGCGCGGAGGGGGAGGGCGTCTGGATGGTGAGTGCGTCCGGGGAAGCGGACCCGGGGGGTGGGGGTGGGGGTGGGGATGGGGGGAGGGCTGGGGGAGGGGGCGAGAGACCCACCTTCTGCTCGACGCCCTGCAAGCCCCGGCCCAGCTCCTCCCGCTGCCGGGCCAGGTCCTGGTGGCTGCGCCGGACCTGCTGCACCTCGTCCAGGACGTGGTGCACGCCCCAGCCCGCGGCGGCGGCGGCGGCGGCGAGCGCCAGGTAGAAGAGCAGGCCGAG
Organism: Sorex araneus; assembly: GCF_027595985.1. Taxonomy (NCBI): domain Eukaryota; kingdom Metazoa; phylum Chordata; class Mammalia; order Eulipotyphla; family Soricidae; genus Sorex; species Sorex araneus. Next base: position 47,336,033 of record NC_073311.1, read on the forward strand.
CGCGCGGCCCAGGGGGCGCGGGCAGCAGGCCGGGGCGCCGGCGGCGGGGGCGGCCCTGGCGCGGTGGCCGGCCCGGCCGTGCGGCGGCGGCGGCGGCGGCGGCGGCGGCTGCGGCGCGGGCGGCGGCTTCTTGGCCACGTCATCCGCGCCGCCCGTCGGGTGGGCGCCCCTGTCCGCGGGGCTCGCGGCGCCGTGGCCGCCCTTGGAGCCCCTTTGTTTGGCCAAGGGCATGGCGGGCGGCGGGCGCGGGGCGCGCGGGGCGCTGGCGGCGTCGGAGCGGCCGGGAGCGGGCCGGCGGCGCGGGAGGAAGGAGGAGGAGGAGGAGGAGGAGGAGGAGGAGGAGGAGGAGGAGGAGGGGAGGAGGGAGGGACGAGGGGGAGGAGGGCGCCGACCCCGCCTCCCGGGGAGGGCGGCCGGAGCCCGGGCCGGGCGGACCTGCCACGCACGCGGGGGTCGCCCCTCCCCCTCCGCCGCAGCCTCGGCCGGGGGGTGTGGGAGCGGGCTCGAGGGGTCTCCGGAAGCCGGGGGCCGCCGGGTGGGGGGGCGGGGGCAGTACTTGGGGGTCTCCGGAAGCAGGGGGTGGCCTACGGGAGATGGTCGGGGGTCTCCGGGACCTAGGGGTGGCCTATGGGAGTGGTCGGGGGTCTCCGGAGGCCGGGGACTGCCAGGGGTGGGTGTGGTCTGGGGTTTCCTGAAGCCGGGAACGGCCTAGGGGGAGTGATCGGGGGTCTCCGGAGGCCGGGGACGGCCTGAGGGGTCTCCTGGTGCGGGGAGCGGCCTAGGGGTGGTCGGGGGTCGCTGGAGGCCGGAGACCGCTGGGGGGGGGGGTGTCTGGGGTCTCCTGAAGCCGGGAAACGGCCTAGGGGGTGATCGGGGGTCTCCGGAGGCCGGGGGCGGCCCGGAGGGAGGGTCTGGGGTCTCCTGAAGCCGGGGAACGGCCGAGGGGGTGATCGGGGGTCTCCGGAGGCCGGGGGCGGCCTAGAGGGGTGTGGCCGGGGGTCTCCGGAGGCCGAGCACGGCCCGGGGTGTGCTGCCGTGGGCCCGGCGGGGTCTGCGGGGCGCCGGGCGGGGAGGGTGTCGCGCCGTGTCGCCCAGGGGTCTGCTGGGCCGGCGGCGGGAGGGGTGGAGGCGGGGCGGGAGGCGCGGGGAGGGGCCGAGAAGCCGCTCGACGTGGAGGTTGGGGCTGGGCGGGGGCCACGGGGACCCCGGGGATAGGTGGCCGCGGCGGGGCCGGCCCGAGGAAGGCCAGGGAGGGGCCGTCTGAAGCCCCATCCTTTGCATCCCGGGAAGAGAAACGGCCGGTGCGCCCCGAAACAAGCCCCACCCCACCCCTGGTTCCTCTCTGCGTGGACGCGGGGAAATCCCGGCCGCCCCTGCCTGCGGCCTTTGCAGGGCCCGGGCTGCAGAGGCCACCAGGCCGGCCGGCTGGTCGGCTCCGTAAGCCCCGACTTAGCAGAGATTGCGGCCAGCCTGCTACAGGGGCTCACGTCCACTGCTTCCCCCTCCCCCCCCCCCCCCCCCGCGACCCCTGTGGACGCTGGTTCTTATTCTGAAGCTTTTAAGGTTCCCACTGCCCCCGTGCAGCCTGACCCCTGCCCTTCCTAAGGACAGGCGGGAGCCGCGTGCCGGGGTGTGAGGAGGTGAGAGGGGGCAGCCTCCTGCCAAGGGACCTCGCACTGCCGGTGGTCCCCGGTCCCGACATAAAATAATGGAATAATATAATGCCAGGCTGTGCAAACCCAGCGTGTGCTTAAAACCTGTAAGGTAGGAACTATTGGTTTTAATGTTTTTTTGAAACATGATTTTAAAACACTTGTGGGCCACACCGGGTTGGTATTAAAGGCTTACTCCTGCCTCAGAGCTGAGGGGTCACCCCTTGGCGGACTTGGGGTACTCTGTGCGGTGCCAGCGATCAAACCTGGATTGGCTGCTTGCAAGGCAAGTGCCCTGCCCACTGCGCTATCTGTCGCTGGGCCTGGGAGGAGAACTATTTTTACTCACCGGAAGGAAGCCAGATCCTGCCCAGACAGCTTCAGTGGGACTCGGCTGGGCTAAAGAGGGCAAAGAGGAAGGGAGAGTCAGCCCCAGGGCAGTGGGTGCTGAGGGCTGCTGGGCATCCTTCCGGCTTGCCCCTCCACCTGGACTGTGGGGTCACTGTCTCCTACACATCTCCTGTGCGCGGACCCTTCTCCAGAGTCTTGTCTCTAAGAAGACGTCCATTGCCCTGAAGACCTGATTCGGCTGCCTTTGAGGGCTCCCTTCCCGCTCACCCCTGGGCAGCGGTTAGAGCAGTCAGAGGCAGCCAGTAATTGCCAGTGGTGTTATTTTTTTTTTGTCCCTGTCTGGCAGGCCGGTTTCTGCACCCAGGACAGCCTCCCCTCCAGGAGGACAGGAAGCAGCCTTGCCCATGTCTCTGCACGTGGCCTTGGAAGGTCCCAGGAGGGCGGAGCCTGCGCCCATGAGCAAGTTTTCGTGGCAGGTGGGGAGATGCACAGAAATAAGGGCTGGATTGTGTGTGGTGCGGCTCAGAAATGAAAGGGAGCTGAGAAAGCCCGGCAGCCTTCTGGGGCAGGATCTGGCGGGGGCCAAGTCTGGAAACGGGCTTTGCCGGGGAGGGCTGCGGCTCTGTGTCAGCACTGAGCTCAGAGGGGGTGCCTCCGCCCTCGCCCTGTTGTGGGGGTTGCGAGAGGCCAGCTTTGGGGACAAAGGTCTCCTTTTTACTCCTGGGGATTTGTTCAGGCCCCGGAGTTCTCAGAGGCGGCCGGCCACCAGGCAGTTAGGGGGAGTCGGGGGACATGCTTGCCGGCGGTCAAACTCCGTATCTAGGCACGTGCTCCAGCCTCGAGCCCATCTTCCCACCCAGGCGCCCCACATTTCAGCCTCCCCTCTTCTCCCGAGCCTTGAAAGGTTTGCCCTCACCCCCTATTCCCATTTCTAAGGTCCCCCTTCTCACTCCAAAGCCGGTCTTGCTGCTTTATTAACATAAAGATAGGGGGGGAATTAACCCTCTGCTGGTTCTCAGAAGTTGCCCAAGGATACATTTTTTTTGAAGTTGATTCAGACCCTTGGCAGACACAAGAAAGGAAGGTTGGGGGCTGGAGCGGTAGCACAGCGGGTAGGGCGTTTGCCTTGCACTCGGCCGACCTGGGTTCGATTCCCAGCATCCCATATGATCCCCTGAGCACTGCCAGGGGGTAATTCCTGAGTGCATGAGCCAGGAATAACCCCTGTGCATCACCGAGTGTGACCCAGAAAGCCAAAAAAAAATTAAAAAAAAAAAAAAGAAAGGAAGTTTGTCCTCAGTTTCTCCCTCCCCTGAGCCCGATACGCAGAGGGGTAACCTGGGGAGGGCTCCACTCTTTCCAGGGCCTCCCCCCCACCCCCCACCCCCACCTTTCCCCACCCTATTCTCTGGGAAGCAATGACAGGGAAGGGCTCACTCTTGGGCCCGGAAACAGAACCTCCGGGGTCCCAAATGCAGCTGTGTGCCCTCCCCGAAGCCCCGGCAGCCCGTGGCTGAGAGAAAAGCATGACCCAGAGCCGCTGCGTCTCCAGGGGAGCCCTGCTCGGAGCGTGGCCTGGCCCGGCCGTCTGGGCTGAAAGGCTGCGATGGTGTCTGGCTGCCTCCGTGGCAGGAGGCGCCTGGGGGTGTGGCCCGCCCCGTTTGCTGGGAGGATCTCCCGCCTCCGAGGGAATTTCCTTCCTTCCAGATGTGTGCCCTGCTCTCCCCTCCCCCCGCCCCAGGGTGCCTGCTGGTGAAGGGGCGTGGAGGGGAGGGGCGGCCAGGCCTCTGGTCCCTGGCGGGGAGGCAGGGCCCTCCCTGCTGGACTGCACGTCAGGAGGAGCAAGCCAGGACTTCTCAAGCCTCAGCCTCAACTAAGCCCCTATGTGGGGAATGAGGCGCCCCCCACCCACCCCGTGCCCTGTAGTCGTGGCAGGGTGTTAAATCTGGGCTCTGGGTGACTGGGGTCCACCTCAGCATCTCCCCCGCCCGGGGCATCCGTGTCGCGGGTCCTGGGTACTGGGTCCTGGGTGCCGGGTGTCCTAGCTCCGAGCAGGAGGGGAGCCACTGCCAGCTCCCACGCCCTGTGCTCCTTCACCCACTGTCCTGTCTTTCCTCCAAGCCGCCGAGTGCGTTTCAGAAAACCTGACTAGTAAGTCAGTTCTCCCCTCCCGGCCCCTCCTGGAACCCACCTCATCCCAGCACCCTGGAAACCAGCACCAGGTTACTCCGGAATCACCCCTGGCTCCCCTCCCCGCTCCCTCCACCAAAGCCTCTCATGTTTGCAAATCTGTCCGAGGGTGTGAGGGTTGGGGGCTACACCCGGTGGTGTTTTGGGGCTGCTCCTGGCTCTAGAGTGCTCAGGGATCCCCCACCCACCCACTCACCCCACTGCAGTGCCAGGCATGGAACTCAGGCGTCCTGCAGGCACGGCCTGCGCACTGCCCTCTGGGCTCAGCCAAAGCTCATCGGTTTTACCCTCCAACTGCCACCTGCAGCTCTGACGTCTCAACAGCTGCAGGGCTCTCGAGTGACTCCCTTGTCCCCAGGTGGCTGGAAGGAGCCCGGCCCAGCCTCCCCACTGCCCAGAGCAATCCCTGGGAAACACTGTGGATCGTGTCACACCCGCACGAACCTCACCCAGTCAGTGAAAGGCAAGGTCCTCCCAGCCACCACGGTCCCCGTGGCCTGGCCCCTGCGCCCGCCTGATCTCGTCCCCTCCCGCCTGGCCCCATGTTGCATCCACCCAACCCACCGTCCTCTTTTTTTTGCACAACAGGCCATGGTCGAACGCTGGGTCTTGCTGTATTTGTTTCCCCTGCCTGGTGAACGCTTATGTGGCTGTGGCATTCAACTCAAGTGTCCCCCTGAAAGACTGGTCCTTGACCGTCTCTTAGAAAAGGGGGCCTGGGGCAATAGTACAGCAGGGAGGGCATTTGCCTTCCAACCTGGGTTCGATTCCCAGCAAGTGGTGGTGGCCGCAAGCACCGCCAGGAGTAATTCCTGAGTGCAGAGCCAGGAGTAGCCCCTGTGCATCGCCAGGTGTGACCCAAAAAGCAAAAAAAGGAAAAAAAAAAAAAAAGAAAAGGCCAGGGACCAGTGAGATTGTACAGCAGATAGGGCACTTGCTTTGCACACGACCGACCCAGGTTCAATCCCCAGCTGCCCATATGGTCCCCTGAGCACCACCAGGAGTGATGCCTGAGTGCAGAGCCAGAGGTAACCCCTGTGCATCACTGGGTGTGACCCAAAAATATAGAAAAAGAATATCACTGCCCTGACTTAGTCTATACTAAGCTCCTTTACCTTTCTCTTCTACTTTGCAATAAACTTTTTGGCACCCCATATGGCCCCAGAGTCCAGGCAGGAGTGATGTGTGATGAGGTTGAGATCTGAGGTCGGGTAAACCATACATATGGAATTTGATCTTGACTGATTGTAAAGGTGGGAGCTATGAATAACTTTGTAAATTACAGTACCTCAATAAAAAAAAAATTAAAAATAAATAAATAAATCACTGGATCACTGTCATCCCGTTGTTCATCAATTTACTCGAGTGGGCGCCAGTAATGTCTCCATTCGTCCCAGGTCTGAGATTTTAGCAGCCTCTTCTTACTCATCTTTCCCAACAATTGGAGGCTTCTTTCAGGGCCAGGGGAATGAGACCTGTTGTTGTTACTGTTTTTGGCGTATCGAATATGCGACGGGGAGCTTGCCAGGCTCTGCGGTGTGGGCAGGATACTCTCGGTAGCTTGCCGGGTGAGGCTTGGCCCGAGCATGTGGAAAGCGGCCTGGAGCATGGCAGGCGGTTGGGTAGTGGAGGTCAGCTGCCAGGGCTGGGTCCCTTGGGGCGGGGAGGGCTCTCACCCCCCCTCCCCCGGGGCTTCCTGGAGTGGAGTCCAGAGGCATGGCTATGGCCATACATACATACATACATACGTACATACATAAAATAAGGGAAATAAATCACTGTCCAGGCCGAGACGTTAGCCTCGCCCAGCTCGTCTTTACCGTGGTGTTCCTCTCCTTGGGCAGCCTGTGCATTTGTGCCTTTGCATTGCCCATCTCTTCTCAGCAGCCGGAAGCACCCCAGGTGGCACCTGTGCTCGCTCACTCGGGTACCCAGTCCCCACAGCACTGCCGGGCAAGGCGCCGAAAGCCAGCACCTGGCACGGATTTCACATTCTGGAAAAGCCCCTCCCCAGAGCCCCTTCCATCAGCCCCTGGGGAAAGGCCTGTGGCGGAGAGAAAGGCAGTGAAGAATAACCCCCCCGCCCCGCCCCCGGGAACCGCCGCGCCACGGAAAAGGACGTGATGGAGAAGCCGTCCAGCTGCGAGGACCCACAGCACTGCAGCGAGTCAGCGTTTCAGTAACGTCCTGCGTGCAGGGGCCTGTCCTGCTGCCCTGTTAGCTTTGCTGGGGCCACCCTGACAGTGCTGGTCCCCTTTACCGATCGATGAGGAACGGGCATCCCCAGCCCCACAGGGCCAAAGCAGGGCTGCATCCTCTGGTCCTTGCCTTGCTTTTTTTTTTTTTTTTTTTTTTACCTGTTCGCTAAGAACCATGAGGAAGGACCCGCTGGACCTCCTGAGTATGTCTGGAAGTTTCCTTCTCCCTTCTACCCCCACCAACACCAAAACTTTTGTTCTGAATTAAAGTTCTTTGTGCTCTATTATCAGTAGGTGTTTGATTTCTGCATCTCTTTTATATCTCTGTGTGCTAAAGGTGGCGTCAAAATGTCAGGTGGGGGAGTAGAGCCAGAGAAGTGGGGACAGCAGGTCAGTTAGGCCTTTGCCTTCCATGTCACGGATCCCGGTTCTATCCCTGGCACCGAGTGTGGTCCCCCGAGTACTGCCAGGACTGACGCCGGAGCACAGAGCAGCCCTGAGCACAGCTGGGTAGAAACCCAGAAGGGGGCGAAAGGGCTCACGCGTGGAAACCATTTAAGAAGCCTTGTTCTAGGAGAATCCAGTCCCCGTGCTCCTCTCCATCCTTCGGGATCCCGAGACAGGGAAGAGGGCGTGGGGAACGGAGTGGGTTGGGTTCTTACGAGGTTGCGTGACACTGAAAAGAAGCAGTTATCTACCTCGTCTGCTGCGGTTCCCCTGATTACAGAGCAGGCTGGATAATTCACAGGATCCACGGGAAGGAGTGAATATGAAAAAGACTATTATTATAAGCAAATTACACATACACAGTTGCCATGGGTGTGTGCCAACTGGATCAACCCAGCCCCCTCTGTAGTTCAGAGCCTATGTGGATATTTTCAGCTATAGAAAAACTCAAAGAGGGCTGGAGCGATAGCACAGCGGGTAGGGCGTTTGCCTTGCACGCGGCCGACCCGGGTTCTAATCCCAGCATCCCATATGGTCCCCTGAGCACCGCCAGGAGTAATTCCTGAGTGCAGAGCTAAGAGTAACCCCTGTGCATTGCGAGGTGTCACCGAAAAACCAAAAAAAGAAACCAAAAAAAAGAAAAACTCAAAGAATATCTGCAAAACGGTGATTTGTAGAAACCTAGGACCGTGGTGGGGTTTCAGTAAGACCAAATGAGGAAGGCTTCCAGGATGCTCTCTTTCAGCGGAAGGGAGACGATCTGTGATGGGCGCTTTATCCGGTCCCCACCAGGCCGTGGGTTCTAGACAGCAAAATCCTGGCTCATCCCAGTACTGTGTGATGGGTGGGTGGACAGTTGACGGGAAGAAAGTTCCTTTGATTCAAGCCCAGACCTAGGACAAGCCACATGAACCCGACTTCTCCATGCCCCCACTCCCTGGCACCCTGCCCCCATCAGGGCACCCTGGCAGGAGCACGCTAATCTAGCGCTTGCCAAGGAGAGAGGAAAGGGAGTGGGAGGCGACGGGTGAGGGGCCCAGGAGTCTTCCCTGAGAAGATGACGTTTGAGTCAAGACCCAAAGGGAGTTCGGGAGCCAGTCCTGGAAGAGGAGCTTGCATGACTAAACGAGTAGCGTGCCTGCCACCTGGTCCACACTCTGTGTGGCCATCACTGTCATTCTCATCGCCCCTCGCTCCTTCCCAGCACCCCGTCCCTGCCTCCGCCCCGAGTCGAGGGTCCCTGGCAGGCAGGCGGCTGTCCCGAGCTGGTAGTATCCTCTGCTCAGCCCTGGACGTTCCGTTGTTTTGGAGACATTGATTGCTTCCTTCTTCCGTCCATACAGCCTCGAAGTGCTGCCAGGGCTGTCTGCAAACACAGCTCATAAATATTCAGCCTCAGCGGCATGTTTCCGCCTTCAGAAAGAGAGGGATACCCAGGGGTTCACATTTCTCGTTTCTTTTTTTTTTTTCCCCATCTGTCCCGGGTCCCTTCATTTTATTGCAGCCCTTAAGGGAATGGCCAGTGTGGGGGCTGTGGACATTTTCATCAGCTTCGGGGCGCCTCTTGGACCCAGTGCCCAGGACCAGAAGCCCGCTGACCAGAGAGGGTTCTCCGTAGCAGGGCTGGGTGAGAGAGGGGCAATGAGGCTTTCAGTAAGAAACCTGCAACACAGTGATACTACACCGGTTACGGCTGCTTGCCTGGGATGTGGTGGACCCTATCCCATCCCCTGGGATACCCAGAACCCCCTCTTAGCCCTCCAAAAATGCATATTCCCGTAGACACAGTGACCAGGGCAGTCACGCAGGAGCCTCGTCCGGTGAGTGGAGGAGACTGGGACCCTCAGGGAACGACACCCCTGAAGCCCCCTCTGAGGAAGGAGCCTTGCAGGGCGACCACACACTTTCCCGCAGTGAGGACATCCGTCTTCGGACCTACTTCTAGACTCTACTTCCCTGAGCTGGGTTTCCGGGTCCACTCTGCAAGGGAAGGAACACACGTGCTGGCCTTCCCGACCCAGCGCTCCAATGCGGAGGTGCTTCCCTGGACCCTTCGCTGTCTAGTCAGCGGGACTTGCTGTATTCACCCCCTTTGCGGCTCCAATGCCCCGAGCCCCCAGGACAGTCCAAGATGCTTTCTAAAGCCTGCCCGGGGGCACAGAGCATCACGGCTCCTCCCATGGCCCCTCCTATATGTCCTCTCTCCTGGTTCCCCACAGCCAGGCTGGCCTTTCTTCTCTTCTAGAATGGATACACCTCCCCTCTTCTGGGAAGAGAGCGCTGGCTTTAGAGTCAGGAAGGCAGAGAAAAGGAACGTGTCCTCTAGAGATTTTTTTCAAAAAGAAAAATTTATCTTAAAAATACCAAAAAAGAAGGGCTGGAGTGATAGCACAGCGGGTAGGGCGTTTGCCTTGCATGTGGCCGACCCGGGTTCGATCCCCGGCATCCCATATGGTCCCCCAAGCACTGCCAGGAGCAATTCCTGAGTGCAAAGCCAGGAGTAACCCCTGAGCATCGCTGGGTGTGACCCAAAAAGCAAAAAAAAAAAAAAAAATACCAAAAAAAGAATAATAATAATAAAGGCATCAGGGATATGGCTCAGTGGTAGAGCATGTGACTAGCATATGTGTGGCCCTGGTTTTAGTCCTCAGCACCACACACAGAGAAAATAGCTAAAATGGAAAAAATAAGAGGGGACAAAAGGGGCCGTCCAGAACATTGTAAGCTATAGACCGGAAGTCATAGAAATCCTTTCTTTCAAGAGTCAGGATTTGGGGGCCGGAGCGATAGCACAGCAGGTAGGGCATTTGCCTTGCACTCGGACGACCTGGGTTCAATCCCCGGCATCCCATATGGTCCCCCAAGCACTGCCAGGAGTAATTCCTGAGTGCAAAGCCAGGAGTAACCCCTAAGCATCGCTGGGTATGACCCTAAAAGTAAAAAAAAAAAAAGAGTCAGGATTTGCTTCCGCACCTGTCTGATACCAACCACCACCACCATCCCCTGTCTCCGTGTGTCTGTCTCTGTCTGTCTCTCCCTCTCTGTCTCTTTGTCTGTCTGTCTATCTGTCCCTTCCTCCGTCCCTCCCGTCCCTCCCAGTCCTCATTGCTTCCTGAACAGTGGCCTCCAATATAGACTGACTAGCTCAATCCCAGAGTAAATATTTTATGTCAACTTATACTTCTGGGCAGCTGGGGAAATCAGTGTTCACTGATCACAGACGCCGGTTCTAAAGGAGTTTTCAAACAACAGGGATATCCGTCAATATTTGTGCACCCCCTGCCGCTGGAGCCAGCCATCCCAGCCTTGGGGCTCTGCTCCGGGAAGCAGCCTAGTCACCAGCCAGGAGCCTCTGTGCGTGCCTGCTGTGTGGTACCCAGGTCGGGGCTGCACATCACAAACAGAATCACCCCAGAATCTGGCAGAACGTCAACGGCACCATGTCTACTCTTACCACTCTCTCGGAAATGTCAAGAGGATGCACCCACATGCACACACACAAATTAGGTAACAAGATCAATGGGAGGAAGGAGGGAAGGAAGGAAGGAAGGAAGGAAGGAAGGAAGGAAGGAAGGAAGGAAGGAAGGAAGGAAGGAAGGAAGGAAGGAAGGAAGGGAGGAAGGGAGGAAGGGGAGGGAAGGATGGAGTGAAGAAGGGAGGGAGGGAAGAAGGGAGGGAGGGAAGGAGGGAGGAGGAAGGAATGAAGGAGGAAGGAAGGGAGGGAGGGAAGAAGGAAGGAAGGAAGGAAGGAAGGAAGGAAGGAAGGAAGGAAGGAAGGAAGGAAGGAAGGAAGGAAGGAAGGAAGGAAGGAAGGAAAAAAAGAGGAAGAGAGAGAAAGAAAAAAGGAGGGAGGGAGGGAGGGAGGAGAGAGAGAGAAGAAAAATAACCCAAATTTCAAAATTAAAAAATAAAATGAGCAGAAAGAGAAAATCAATCGGCTACCCATCCCCCCTCATTGAGGCGGTGAGTGTCTGTGTTTATACCCTTCCCACTTGTTTGCACGGTCACCTCCCCCTTCCTTAGGGAGTGTCCCTCAGAGAGGACCAGGGCTTCCAAGAGCCAAGTTTACATCTTCCGTCTTTGCAAACTGGTTGTTAAAACAGTCAGCCCTGGAAATCCGTTCTCTGCCTGTTTACTCACTGGGCACGGGAGAGCTTCTGGGCCATGCAATCCGTAAACAATATGTATCAGACCTATTTTATACTTTCCTGGAGAGCCAGTAGCTAAGCATTCACCAGCACACCACTACAGAGGGCTGAGCTGCAGAGATAAGCCCTCGGATTTATGGATACTTAACCCATGACACAGCAGCGCCGGGTGCATGAAGCAGAGGGAGGCAGGTCTCTTCAACAAAAGAGGGACTGTGAAAACTGCAGAGCCTCGTGCAGAAAGTGAAACTGGATCAGAGCCTCACATCACACACAAAAAGCCCATGCTCAGTGGATTCAGAAAATCTCAAGATTAGACCAGAATCCCTGAAATACATTGAGGAAAACCTAGGCAGAACTCTCCAGGGTCTACAAGCCAGCGGTGTCTTCAGTGGCTCAACTACAACGGCAAGAGGACAAAAATAAACAAATGGGGCTGTATCAAATCGGAAACATTTTACATGGCAACATAAAAAGAAAGACACGTTATTAAATGGAAGAAAGCATTCACGCATCACGCATTAGATAAAGGGCTAATATCCAAGGTAAAGCACTCACAAAGCTCAACAACGACAAAACAACCACCCCATCAAAAAAAAAATAGAAAAGGACAGAGGAAATGGACAACCCATCAACCCATCACCCCAAGAGGACATACGGGTGGCCCCGAGACAAGGAAAAAGTGGGTTGTGCACAAGGAACGCTCATTCACGGTTGGTGGGAACATCATCTGGGTTAGCCTCTGTGGAAAACTGCATGGAGCTTCCTCACAAAAATAGGAATAGAGGAGCTGGAGCAATAGCACAGCGGGTAGGGCATTTGCCTTGCACACGGCCAACCCGAGTTCGATTCCCAGCATCCCATATGGTCCCCTGAGCACTGCCAGGAGTAATTCCTGAGTGCAGAGCCAGGAGTAACTCCTGTGCATCGCAAGGTGTGACCCAAAAAGAAAAAAAAAAGGAATAGAGACACCGACAGCTGAGTTATTCCAGCTGGACCTGGCCACCCCCCGGCCCAGATCTCAGGAGCCATAGGGGGACAGAGGCCTGCAAAGGTGCAGAGCTCCAGCCAGCTCCTGCTCCCACCACTGACCCAGCTTCCGAGATCTCGGGGAGACGCCAGAGAGACATCTGCAGCTGATGGTCCCAGCCCCAAGACTGCCGAGGAGTGAGGCCCAGCTACTCCTCCCATCTTCACAGAGCCAACAGCCTGGGAGAAGCACGGGGAATTAGACGGGAAACTTGAATAGAAGCCCACTACACTCAGTGAGTGGAAACGAGGGTTACTCACACCTACAGCTCAGTAAATCCTCAGGCTGTGACTTTTGCAACACCATCAGGAGACAGGTGCAGTAACATACAATATAAAGTGCATGATTTAGTGCTCACTGATGGGCTGGAGCGATAGTCACGCAGCCGACCTGAGTTCGATTCCTCTGTCCCTCTCGGAGAGCCCGGCAAGCTACCAAGAGTATCGAGTCCGCACAGCAGAGCCTGGCAAGCTACCGGTGGCGTATTGGATATGCCCAAAACAGTAACAATAAGTCTCTCAATGAGAGACATTACTGGTGCCCGCTCGAGCAAATTGATGAGCAACGGGATGACAGTGATACAGTGATACAGTGATGAATGGAGCAGGCCGGGGAGGTGGGGGCAGGGGGACACTGGTGGCGGGAAGGGCATGTTGGAAGCAGGACTGGTATTGGGCCATTGAATGCCTGAAACAATTGCACGGTGAACAACGTTGTAAATCACGGTGTTTAAATCAAGTTTCCAATTAAAGAAAATATTTTGAAGAAAAGTAGAGTTTCCATATGACCCAGTGATTCCATGCCTTGAGAGCTATTTCCCAAACATAACAACATTAATTCAAAAAATTGGTTGCAGCACTTAGTACAACTGCCAGGATGTAAAGTTGACCCAAACATCCAACCACAGGTGAATGGATGGAGCAACAGTGGTGTGTACGCATGTACACGGGATGACTATGTACACACCATGACACACATACACACCGTGCTATTGTTGTTGCTAGAAAAATTACTGTTGTAGTTGACGTCACATGTTTGTGATGCTGTTAGTGCTCCTGGTCTTGATGGATACACACCCTGTACACACCATGACACATGTACATGCTCGGACACAGGTAACACTCTGGTACACGATGCAGCTGGAAGTAAAGAGGAAATGCGGCTGCAGCCTGGAGGGAAGGTGCCAAATCCTGAAGGATCTCACTCCGCTGTCCTGCAGAGAAACAGAACAGGGAAGAGACAACCCTCAACAGTGACAAGCCCTTGGCCAGGACGCGGGACGGAGGTCACAGGGTGGGGAGGGAGCGAATGATGAGGGCGACTAGAAGGAACTTCAGGACAGTGCGGGGGATGCTGGGCGCCGATGCTTGCTGCACCCCTCAAGATGAGGAGCACTGACAGTCATAAACATGCGACCTCGACTACAACAGTAATTTTTCTTTTTTTTCTTTTTGGGTCATACTGGCGATGCACAGGGGTTACTCCTGGCTCTACATTCAGGAACCACTCCTGGCGGTGCTCAGGGGACCATATGGGATGCTGGGAATCGAACCCAGGTCGGCTGCGTGCAAGGCAAACGCCCTCCCCGCTGTGCTATTGCTCCAGCCCCTACAACAGTAATTTTTCTAACAACAACAACAAAATGCACCTGGGCTGGGTTTCTGTCAAGCAGCAAACCTAAAATCCTGGGGCCACGCTGCCAGAATGGCTGTGAGCACAAGGTCCCACCTGTGACTTTATAGTCCCCAGGTATGCAAATGGCAAACGCCCCCCCCTGCCCCCCCCCCCGGAAGTCCCTGGAGGCAGAAGTTCAAGGGGAAGCTTTGTTGTCAGCCCGGCTTCAGGTCTTGCCTCTCTAGGTAGAACTGGGTACAGGGAACTCCTCTAGCTCTTAAGGGGTCAGAATTCCCTCCCCTCCCCCCCAGTCCTGGATACTAGGTCAGCCTTGGCAAGGAATGGTGACACAGGACACAGCCCTGAATGACATAGGTGAGGGGAGAGGGAAGGAGAAGGGGAGAAAGAGAGAGGGAGAGGGAGAGAGAGAGAGAGAGAGAGAGAGAGAGAGAGAGAGAGAGAGAGAGAGAGAGAGAAGGGGGGAAGGAAAATGAGGAGAGAAACAGAATGGGGAAGAGGGGCAGAGAGGGTGGGGCAGGAGGAGGAAGCAAGACACACACACACACACACACACAAACACACACAGTTTTCTGAATGTCACAGACCCAGGGAGGACCCCACAGGCGTTCGCCCCATAGTTTGGTTGCCTCCCTGTTTTTATTTCCTTTCGGATTCTTCGGCTCTCAGCTGGCACTGCTGAGGGGGCTACACCCAGCTCAGTGATCTGGGCTCATTCCCAGCGGTGTTCTGAGGGCCGTGAGAGGGTGTCGGGACTCCAACCTGGGGCTCCCCCTGCAAAGTGCGCACGCATCGCTTTGAGCCACGACCCCAGCCCACCTCGGGAAGGCTTTGAAAGCAGAGGAAACGTCCAGCCCTCCTCCAGGAAGGAGCCCGGGGTCTGGGCACCGGCCAGACAGGCAGGGGGAGTGACCCATACCAGCCCCCTAACCTGTTCCTGCACCTCAGATCAGTCACCTCAAAGGAGACCCCAAGGAGACGCCTGGACCTCTATCCAATCACTCTCCTCCCCTTGGAAAAGGGACAAAGAAGGGGGAGGGGGGTGGGAAATAGGCCCCTTTCCCAGACGCCTTCAGCCGTGTGAGACAGTCTGTACGACCAGCACAGCTGCTCTTTTCCACTCTGTAGCTCCATTGCCGGGAACTGTCCCTGCACAAATGACAAAAAGGGATGGAGAAGCAGCACAAGAGGTGAGGCGCTTGCCTTGCACACAGCCAACTAGGGTTCAGTCCCCAGCTCCATACATGGTCCCCCCCGCACCCCCAGTCCTGCCAGGAGTGACCCCTGAGCACAGCTGGATATGGCTCCAAAACAAACCAAAAAAGAAAAAGAAAAAGATATCACAAGAACAACTAAGAGGTGCAGGCACGGGCTTGTTTATTGCTATTTTAAATCAGACACTTCTAATGAGAGAACAATTAGAGAACAATAGCACAGCTGGTAGGCCATTTGCCTTGCACTCTGCTGACCCAGGTTCGGTTCCTCCGTCCCTCTCGGAGAGCCCGGCAAGCTACCAAGAGTATCCCATCCGCACGACAGAGCCTGGCAAGCTACCCGTGGCGTATTCAATATGCCAAAAACACTAACAACAAGTCTCACAATGGAGACGTTACTGGTGCCCACTCGAGCAAATCGATGAACAACAGGATGACAGTGCTACAGTACTACGACAGTAACTCGTTGATTCAATTTAATGTACCATATTCATGAAAACCTTTTGTAGATGTTATAGATGGAAAAATCTTTGGACTAACTAAATACAAATGAAGATTTAAATTTTATATTCTAAAAGACAGGCAATGCGAAAAGGGGAAAAGGGCAATATAAGCGTTATATTGATTTAAAAATGGAGAGGTCTACTCCAAAAAGCTTTTCGTGGTCTTCTCCCTTAGGTGGTGGAATTATTCATGGTTTTTAGTTCCACTTATTTTTGTATCTTCCACAAGAAATATTCATAACAGTGGATACCTCTCATTCAGCATGGATTTTGTGCCAGGCTCTTGTGGAAAACTTACCATTAATTATTTTATCTGAGTCTCCCGGCCATCCTACGAGGTACCTGTATCCTCTCCAGATGACAAATGAAGAGTCTGGGACCAGCGTAACTTATTCAAAGTCATACAGACAAAAACCAGGATTCCAGAGGTGAATCCCACTCCCTCCCCACCCCCCTAATAAAAGAAATAAGCACAAATGGTTCACATCTTCCTTCATATAGAAAATAGGGGTGGACCCAGCCTCGAAAGCAAGTTCAGAGCTTTCCAAGAACAGCTCCCAATTCTCACCCACGACGACTGACTGTTGCTCCCGCAACGGCTCGTACTTCCTCCTCTTACATGCGAGAGGTCAGCCACAAGCTCCCTTCGCCTCGAAACAAAATGGGCTGGACGTGCCCACATCCCCGTCCAAAGGGAAGCTGAACAGCCTCACCCAAGGTTTCGTTGCGCAGCCTCACCCAAAGCCCGCTATCTTCTGGCTGTCTTCCTGGGACAGGCTGGAGCCAGTTCAGAGCATAAGACTGCTCAGCCATCTGTCCCTGACCCGCAGGGAGCCCCTGGCCCTTACGGGGTTTCTCCAGCAAACCCCCACGACCAGGAAGGCTGAGCGAGGGGACTGCACGGCGGACACTAGATAGGCTCATCCTGTGAAGCACTTCCGTGAGACAGTCGCACAAAGGACCAAACAGGAGGGCCTCAGTACCTGTGTTGCAAACCAGGATACCCATATATAGAGAGAGAGTAAGAGGGAAATTGTCTGCTAGAGAGGCAGGGGGAGAGGTGGGACAGGGAGTGGGGGAGGGACACTGGGGACATTGGTGGTGGAAAATGTGCATGATGGAGGGATGGGTGTTCGATCATTGTATGGCTGAAACTCAAACATGAAAGTTTTGTAACTGCAGCTCACGGTGATTCAATAAATGGAAGGAAGGAAGGAAGGAAGGAAGGAAGGAAGGAAGGAAGGAAGGAAGGAAGGAAGGAAGGAAGGATGGAAGGACGGGGAGAGCAGACACACACACAGAACGGAGAGAACCTGCTTCAAGTCAAATGCTGGAGACCCAGAATTAACTCATGTCTTAACAATTCAGTAAAACCTTGTCATGACATTTCCAAAAAGGTCACAGTGCTCCCATCCCATGCGTGCTCCCACCCACGAGTGCTCCCACCCCAGCCTAACAGGAACAGGGAAAGGGCGTTGGGAGGGCAGAGGACAGAGCAGCCTGAGCACATGGGCCCTGAAAAGGTCCCAGCTCCTGACAGGCAGGATCCTTGAGTTCTGAGGTCCCTCCTGTAACCTTGGGTTCAGGTGTGACTGTTTACGTTTTCCATTCTAGAGCTTCCTTCAGGTGTGACAGCCAACATTCCGTGCATTACCCAATAAGCAGCTTGGATGACGGACACAAACCCCAGTAAAGCCCTCCCGACAGCAACCCCAACGTGCCAGGTACAGAACATTATCTCTGGGCAAGCCCTGTACTGCCCTGCTAAGTACTGTGGGTGCCTCAAAGGCCGTTGGTTTGGTTGGGCGAGGGAGGATGGTGAAGATTCTTCAAAGAAAGTTCACCTGTGCTCAGGATCACTTTCAACTCAAGTCTCCCAATTCTTGGGGTTTTTGTTTGTTTGTTTTTGGTTCCTCCTCCCCCTTTCAAAATCAAATGCAAAACAGAGTTCTTTCCAAATAAATAAACAACAAAAGGGAAAGAGTGGTCATCTCAACCTTTACCACAAAGGATGTCGCCTGACTTAACAGTGGTTCCAACAATTCCCTTACAAACAGTGTAAATGCTTTATGTAGCCTTGGTTTGAACATCAAAGAGAGAACGATTGGTGGTCCAGATGATCAGATTGCTCGCCATACAAGTTCTGCTCTTTGTAGAACATGTTACATGTTAGTTAGCATGCTAAGTAGAAAATCTAATATCACCCTCAACATGAATCTCTGAGGTAAATGATATGTCAAATTTTTTTTGAAAAGAAAATTGAAATTCTGAGAATTTTCCCAAGACCTCATCATAGTGGTTAAGTAGAAGAGCTGGTATTGGAAATCAAATTCATTTGAGTCTCATGGTGTCTCTTCATGCAAAGACCCACACAGGTAAAACTCAGGTCATTTTAGAGGTCATTCCCTAGCTACTTGAGACTAATCAAACATTTTATCTTTCATTTATTTATTTGGCTGGAGCGATAGCGCAGCGGTAGGGCATTTGGTAGGGCGTTTGCCTTTCACTCGGCCGACCCGCATTTGATTCTTCCACCCCTCTCGGAGAGCCCGGCAAGCTACCAAGAGTATCTCACCCACACGGCAGAGCCTGGCAAGCCACCCATGGCTTATTGGATATGCCAAAAACAGTAACAATAAGTCTCACATTGAGAGACGTTACTGGTGCCCGCTCGAGCAAATAGATGAGCAACAGGATGACAGTGACAGTGATTATTTATTTATTTATTTATTTTTGCTTCTTTGGGTCACACTGGCAATACTCAGGATCTACTTCTGGCTCTGCACTCAGGAATTACTCCTGGCGGTGCTCAGGGGACCATATGGGATGCCGGCGATCGAACCCGGGTCAGCTGCTTGCAAGGCAAACACCCTCCCTGCTGTACTATCACTCCAGCCCAACATTTCATCTTTTAAACATGTAATTGGGCTCCAGGGAGATCGTGCCAAGGGCTGGAATACAGGTTTTGCATGCCAGAGGCCCCGGCTCCATCCCCCCATACCAGATGTACCCCCACCCCCACCCCCACCCCCATCCTGCCCCAGCACTGTCAGGAGTGTTCCTTGAGCGATGAGCACAGCCAGGTGTGACTCAAACACAAAAATAAACAAAGTGAAACTGCCCAACCATCTGCCTAAGCCATTGCACCCCTTGGTAATCACACAAGAAATGAAAGCATATGCAAAGGGGGAAGAAATGGTACATGAATGCCCTTGCAACTTGAGCTGTAACAGCCCCAAACTTTAACCATCCAAACGTTTATCTGCCAATGAACAGGTCCATACTTAGAGACACAAGCAGACAGCACAATGCCACCCAGCAATTATACAAAATCCATTGTAAGTATACTTACTAATCAGATGCTTGAGTCTTAAGCTAATATTCCATGGAGGCAAGACCCACACCAAGACCCATTGTATCATTCCATTTATGCAAAATTCTAGAAATGCTCATCATTAGTGACAGAATACAACGACTTTCTGGGGGAAATGGACAAAAAAGGCTGGGAGGAGGGAGTAGGTAAGGAGAAAGAAGTTTTTGAGTGATGATGGTCACTTGAGATGGTAGTAATGGTTTCCTAGGTGTGTTCCTATGTGAAAACCCCTTACATCATATACGTTATGTGCAACCTATTTTGTGCCAGTTAAACCTCCATAAAGCTTAAACCCATATACACACTCACATAGTACCTACATAGATGCACACATGTAACACAAACACACATACACATGAAAAATTAACGGTGTCAGTACCATCTCTTGAAGTTACTCTTGATAGAAATTTTATGATCGGGGCTGGAGCAATAGCACAGCGGGGAGGGCGTTTGCTTTGCACGCGGCCGACCCGGGTTCGACTCCAAGCATCCCATATGGTCCCCTGAGCACCGCCAGGAGTAATTCCTGAGTGCAGAGCCAGGAGTAACCCCTGTGCATCACCAGGTGTGACCCAAAAAGCAAAAAAAAAAAAAAAAAAAAAAAGAAATTTTATGATCATATTTCTAGGCATTTGCACAACAGGAGCATATTATAAATTATTCGGTATGCCTGTTTCATTTGGGCATACTCACATCCCTACGAACACAGTTATCTGGTTTACTACAATCCAACATTGTTGATATTCAATCCATTTTCTATTTTCGTACATTTAATTGAATTTCAGGTCTTGCTGGAGTTCTGTTTGTTTGTTTTGATCATCCTCAGTTATTTATTTATTTATTTATTTATTGCTTTTTGGGTCACACCCGGCGATGCACAGGGGATACTCCTGACTGCACTCAGGAATTACTCCCAGAGGTGCTTGGGAGACCATATGGGATGCTGGGGATCGAACCTGAGTCGACCCAAGGCAAACACCCTACCCACTGTGCTATAGCTCCAGCCCAATCATTCTCATTATTGCCAGAGTTCAAGCACTTGACAGTGTCCAGTTTATTAAAAGTCCTTTGAGGGGCTAGAGCGATAGCACAGTGGGTAGGGCGTTTGCCTTGCATGTGACTCACCGGGGTTCGATTCCCAGCATCCCATATCGTCCCCTGAGCCCCGCCAGTGAATGAGCCAGGAGTAACCCCTGTGCATCGCTGGGTGTGACCCAAAAAACAAAAAACAAACAAAAAAAGTCCTTCGGGCAACCAAGCTGTTCTGGTCCACTTGCCCCACCTAGTGGAAAGAGAGAGGAACTCATGCTTTGTTATTTTCACTCGAAAACCACCTCTTGGTTTTCCTTTCTCAATCCCATTTTGCAGTTGGATGATCAGCCAGGCTGATCTTCCTAAATGAAAATACAATTTTTCTCATTCTCCTGTTGTAAGTTCATCACATAAAATAATCTTGAGTGCCTAAGCAGAACTTATGAAGCATTAATACACTGGTCTTTGATGTCTCTCTGGCCTCAGTTTGCATCTCATCAATATCCTGACTCTTTATGCTCCTAAAATACCCTTAGTCACACAGTACTGCTTCACACACCAATATAGTTCAACCTGATACTTCTTCCCCCTGATGGGTCTCTTTGTCCTCTCTCATTCCTTTTTGGTCTTTATAAACTCCTATCCAGCCTTCAAAACCCTACTTACAAGTCTCTTTATCTCTGTAGTCTAATCTGTCCCCCAGACATGGGATTAATCACTTTTTCCAAGCATGCCTACCTGGTCTGTTCAATGCCACACTCATAGCACTTTATTTTTTTTTAAATTTTTTTAAAGAATTTTATTTTATTGAATCACCATGTGGAAAGTTACAATGCTTTCAGGCTTAAGTCTCAGTTATACAATGCTGAAACAACCATCCCCTCACCAGTGCCCATATCCCACCACCAAAAAAAAAACAAAAACAAAAACACAGTACACCTCCCATCCCACCCACCCCACACCCCCCGCCTTGTAGCTGATAAATTTCACTTTACTTTCTATTTACTTTGGTTACATTCAATATTTCAACGCAAACCTCACTATTATTGTTAAGAGTACCCCACTAGAGTCAGACCTGTTGTGAAGAGATATGAGGTTTTGGATTTCTGTACTTTAGCAACTAAGTCCAGGGAGATTTCTTCCAGATATTGGATCATTGCAAGCTTGTAAACCCCATCTGTGGTCGTCATATATGGCGTTCACCACGTCCTTCACCCCCGGCAAGGAAGAGGCGAGAGAGAGAAATACCTTTCCCCTCCTGGGCGGGCATGGGGCCTCGGCTTAGTTCTCAGTCTGGAGACCTTCTGTCAGGAGCTGCCCATACCGAAAAATTTAGCTGGCGTCTGGAGTCGCGCTCGTGCAGCCCCCGGGATCACATCTTGGCGGCACCGCACTCATAACACTTTAAATACCTCTTAATCTATTTGCCTAATGCTCTAAAAAGGTGGTGTCACTAAAACCCCTCACTAAACTTCTTCCTTCTTTCCTTCCTTTTTTCCTTCCTTTCTTCCTCTTTCCTTCTTCCCTTCCTTCCTTCCTTCCTTCCTTCCTTCCTTCCTTCCTTCCTTCCTTCCTTCCTTCCTTTCTTTCTTTCTTTTTTTTTAAATTTAATTTAATTTTTTTTTATTAGTGAATCACCATGAGTTACAGTTACAAATTTATGAACTTTTCTTTTTTTTCTTCTTGGGTCATACCCGGTGATGCTCAGGGGTTACTCCTGGCTCTGCACTCAGAAATTACTCCTGGCTTTGCTCAGGGGACCATATGGGATGCTGGGAATCGAACCCGGGTTGGTCTCGTGCAAGGCAAACACCCTATCCACTGTGCTATTGTTCCAGCCCTTCTTTCTTTCTTTTTTCTCCCTTCCTTCCTTCCTTCCTTCCTTCCTTCCTTCCTTCCTTCCTTCCTTCCTTCCTTCCTTCCTTCCTTCCTTCCTTCCTTCCTTCCTTCCTCCCTCCCTCCCTCCTTTCCTTTCTTCCCTTTTCTTTTCTTTCTTTCTTTCTTTCCTTTTTTTTTTTTGCAGGGTGCCAGATTCAGAATTGATCAGGTGTTACTCCAAAATCTGTGCTCATAGATCACTCCTGGTGGTGCTTGGGGGACCATATGGGGAGCCAAGGATCAAACCTAGGTCAGTTGTGTGCAAGGCAAGCGCCCTAACCGCTGTGCTATCTTCCAAACCCCTCGAACTTGAGGATGAAAATGATCTCTTCATCATTCTTGTCTTCTCTTCTTCTTCCTAGTGCCCAGTACCTTGTTTCAAAAGATATAATCAGCAGACATCAAAACAAACAAACAAACAAACAAAAACCTCTCTGAGCCTATTTGCAGCCTGGAGGGAACGGGGCCGAGCACTTTCCCTCTTTCCTACCCATGACCCAAAAGCCAGGGTACAGTAATTGAGTCGATATGCAGAGACCCCAACCAGAATGAGGGAGTCACAGCTTTTTTATTACTTGGCTTTTTGGGACACACCCAGCATTGCTCAGGGGTTACTCCTGGCTCATGCACTCAGGAATTACTCCTGGTGGTGCTCAGGGGACCATATGGGATGCCGGGGATCGAACCTGGGTCGACCACGTGCAAGATAAATGCCCTACCCACTGTACTATCACTCCGGCCCCAGGTCACAACTTTTCACCATTAGCAAAGACACTGCCCAGTCGCAGTGGCCACTTAACCAAGCCAGCAGGTGGCAGGGAAGATCCTGAACGAGGCAGTTCTCAATCAGTGATAGAGAAACGAATGGCAGTGGGGTATGGTTGGCTTCTTCTAGTCTGTTCCCTTTGGGGGCCACATGTCCGTACATTCTCCCAGATGCCTCCCAAAAGTGTGGTATAAATCTCTCCTTTTGATAGTGGGGTACACTAAAGGGGTCTAACTGAAGTGGGTGGGAGTAAAGGGGAGAGCAGAATGATGGTCTCCTGGAAGGTCAAGTTAGAGCACATCAAGATTCTTAGAACTGGTCCCGTTGAGACACACACTCCTTCATGCAGATTTTTGTTTTGTTTTTGGGCCACACTTGTGCTTGGGAATTATTCCTGGCAGTGCTCGGAGCACTATATGGGATTCTGAGGATCAAAGCTGGGTCAATTGCATGCAAGGTGAACACCTTTCCAGCTGTAGTATCTCTCTCTGGCCCCCATGTGCAGATTATTTTGAGCTGGGAACAGCGAAGGTCCTGGAAGCTGAGAAGTTCTTGCCTTTTCCCTAATGCCTCTGCCCCCTTTATGTTTGTTTTGTTTTTGTTTTTATTTGTGATGCCCGGGGTCAAACTTGGGACCTCACATGTGCAAGGCATGTGCTCAGACACTGAGTCACATCCCGGAACTGTGAAATTGATTTTCCTTTTGATAACCAGTCCCATGCTGTTTGGGTGATGTGACCAGCCTCAGCAGGACTCGAAGGATAGGGGTCCCCTGGGCCCCTTCTCAGCCTATGTGTGAGAAGTACAGCACCCCCAAAGCCACCAGCCTGGACAAATTATATGAAGAGGCCACCTAGAGAGACAGAGAGAGGCAGAGACAGAGACAGAGACAGATAGACAGAGACAGACACAGAGAAAGAGAGAAAGAGAGTGACACACAGAGACACAGAGACAAAGACACACAGAGAGACAGAAAGACAGAGAGAAACAGAGAGACAGAAACAGACAGAGACAGACAGACAACAGAGAGAGAGAGAGAGAGAGAGAGAGAGAGAGAGAGATCCCCTGAGGGTTAGTCATTTGACTTTTCCCAGGAGGTTCTGCCGGACACAGCGTCAACTTCCAACCAAGTGCCTTCTCGTAGGCTGGCCGAGGTCCCAGACATCCAGAGAGAGGACTTTCCTGCTGCGAACATTTGAGATTCCCGACGGACTCCACGCTGGGAGCCTCCTGCCTCTCAACTGGGAGGCTCACTTGTGACCCAGCTGTAGTATCTAGAGAGTTCTCTGGAGGATGTAGCAAGCCGAAGTGGTTGCAGCCTCATCCACGAAGCCCCTGAAATCCATGGTAAGAAATTTGGACTTTTACTTGGGGGAAACAGGAGCCCTGAGCGTTCTCAAATGGATTGATGATGGAGTCTCGCCCAATGGAGCGCCAGTGCTTTGGTTGGGACAGCTGAGTATGTCCCGGAAGCACATTAGTGGGGGAAAGAGGAGAAAGTCCTGGAGGCAACTGGTGTGGAGAGAGTGGGATGGACACTCACAGTTCAGCGTCCAGGGGAAACCCCAGGGAACAGGGAAGATGGGGCAGTCCACACTGAGCAGAATACCCAAGGTCCACCACCACACACGAAGACACTTTTCTTGTCTTTCTTTCGCTGCTTTCCACTGGGTTAAGAAAAACTGGAGCAGGGCTGGAGCAATGGCACAGAGGTAAGGGTTCAGACTCCTGACACCACATACTGTCCCCAGAGTGCCATCAGGCTCACTCACGCGCACACACACACACACACACACACACACACACCTGCCCGCAAAGGAAGAAAATATAGAGCAGCCGTGACCAAGTCACAGGGTTTGCCCTTTGCTCTTCGAGTCCGTACCGCCGCTAGTGCCCACCTCTCCGCCCTCTGTAGACATTCCCTTTAGCCTCCCACACTTCGGCTCTCTTGCTGCTAGCTTTTGCTCTAGACTCAGCTGTCGCACCGTTCCTGCGTTCATTCATTCCTTCATTCAGTCACACAGTAGTTCTGAGGATGGGAGAAGCAGAGGGAAGACAGAAGGAAGGTTGTTGCGGTCTTCCACGGGCCCGACAGACGTGGTGTGTGAACTTGACCGAGAGGGTTTCAACGCCTGGTCCAAGGTCTCTTCAAGGTAGAGAGGCCAGGAGAGACACAGCACCAGGGCACTGTAGCAGGACGCGAGGGGGAGGAACCAGGATGATGCGGGTAGGTTGGGCACCAAAGAAGAGCAAGCCACATCCCTTAGGAAACCCCATCACCGGGTGTCCTTGGAAAGAAGAACCAGCAAAGGCTGTTCAGGAATGGCCAGGGAGGAGTCTGGTACAAAGGAACAAGACAAACTTTGTGGCGTGGGTGCTAGGGATTCGGGAAGCTCCCCACCATTTCTAGTGTCTATGTTGCTCCCCTGTCCCAAGAGAAGCCTTTTTAATTCTCCCTCCCTGCATATAATTTCTTCTCCCTATTGAATTTCCCCCATTGAACACTGCAGAAAGGACTCCTGTTCTCCCGAATGGGATCCAGCCTGCCAGTCAAATGAGTGGGGGACTGTCAATATTCATATTAATATGTAAATACTAGTACGGGGCGGTCTGTTAAGCTTGCTCGTTAGCTGAATGAAGGCCTCCGATACCATTAACTGGTTGGATTCAAATTAGACCCCTGGCAGAATTTTAAATAATCATGTGTCATAGACCTGATAGTTTTAAGTTGCTCAGGACCCAAGGAAAATCTAAATTGGAAATAAGGGGGAAAAAGGTATAATAATAGTAGTAATAGTTTCTTGATCTATATAGGATACCTGGTGTTTGCTCCACTCCTTATAGGCATGATCTCTCTTAATTCTCCAACAAACTGGGGGGCATTTATTCTAGCTCACGCTGTATCACTGTCACTATCATCCCATTGTTCATCGATTTGCTCAAGCGGGCACCAGTAATGTCTCCACTGTGAGACTTGTTACTGTTTTTTGGCATATCAGATATGCCAGAGGTAGGTTGCCAGGCTCCGCCATGCAGGCAGGATACTCTCAGTAGCTTGCCAGGCTCTCCAAGAGAGACGGAGAAATCGAACCCGAGTCGGCTGTGCGCAAGGCACGCGCCCTACCCGCTGTACTGTTGCTATTAGAGCAAATTAGACGCTACTAGAGCAAATAACAAAGATCTGCTTTGACTAGTCATACCGGGAAAGCTTGGGGCTGTGAATGGAACTAAGAGGAAGGTTAAAGCATCAGGCTGGGGGTTGTCAGCAAGAAAGGCATAGTGGAGACTGTGCCACACGCAAAGAACCCAGGCACTGGCCCCTGTGGGCTTGTGAATAGCCCTGCCTGCTGTAGTGGGCAGCGGGGAGCAGGACGTTCGCTGGCCCATGTTCCTACAGCCAGGATCTCGGAGACAGAAGGTCTTACCCACTCTCCGCTTCCATAGTCAACTAGCCTTGAGGTGGCCACCTCCCCACATGCCTTTGGCTTCGATAGTAGCCTCAGCCCTGGGACTAGCATTTGGGAAGCTGGACCACCAAAGTGACAAGTGGCTTTGCAGCACATTATTCTCATGTTACACCTAAGGGCAGATGAATAATGAATGGTGGCAGTCGGCAGTTTCGAGCATCCCTCTTTCTACCACACTCCATTGGCTCTTGACACACAGCTAGTTTGAACCTTAAATTGCTTTCTTCTTCAAAAACTCCAACCTACATATCCTTGTAATTTTTTTTATTTTTAAATAAATTTTAAATAAATTAAATAAAAAAATTTAAAATTTTTTTTAATTGTGTTTTAGTTTAGTTTCGAAAACCCCAATCTACATATCCTTGTACACTGTCACTGTCACTGTCATCCCATAGCTCATCAATTTGCTCAAACGGGCACCAGTAACGTCTTCATTTGTGAGACTTGTTACTGTTTTTGGCATATCGAATATGCCATGGGTAGCTTGCCAGGTTCTGCCATGTGGGCGGGATACTCTTGGTAGTTACCAGGTTCTCTGAGAGGGGCAGAGGAATCAAACCCGGGT
The DNA here is from genome assembly GCF_027595985.1 of Sorex araneus. Taxonomy (NCBI): domain Eukaryota; kingdom Metazoa; phylum Chordata; class Mammalia; order Eulipotyphla; family Soricidae; genus Sorex; species Sorex araneus. The sequence goes on from NC_073311.1 coordinate 47,362,479, forward strand.
CGGCTGCGTGCAAGGCAAGCGCCCTAACCTCTGTGCTATTGCTCCAGCCCCATATCCTTGTAAATTTTTTAAAATTGTGTTTTAGCTTAGTTTAGTCACAGTGACAGTGTTTTAGTTTACTAGTATGATCAGATTCTGATTTTTTTTTTAATTTTTTATTGAGTCACCATGTGGAAAGTTACAAAGTTTTCAGGTTTAAATCTCAGTTATACAATGCTCGAATACCCATCCCTTCACCAGTGCCCATATTCCACCACCAAGAATCCCAGTAGAGTTCTGATTTTTGATCTGCTAATCTTCTTTCTTTCTTTCTTTCTTTCTTTCTTTCTTTCTTTCTTTCTTTCTTTCTTTCTTTCTTTCTTTCTTTCTTTCTTTCTTCCTTCCTTCCTTTTCTTCCTCTTCCTTCCTTCCTTCCTTCCTTCCTTCCTTCCTTCCTTCCTTCCTTCCTTCCTTCCTTTCTTTCTTTCTTTCTTTCTTTCTTTCTTTCTTTCTTTCTTTCTTTCTTTCTTTCTTTTCTTCCTTCTTCTTTCTTTCTTCCTCCTTCCTTCCTTCCTTCCTTCCTTCCTTCCTTCCTTCCTTCCTTCCTTCCTTCCTTCCTTTCTTTCTTTCTTTCTTTCTTTCTTTCTTTCTTTCTTTCTTTCTTTCTTCCTTCTTCTTTCTTTCTTCCCCTTCCTTCCTTCCTTCCTTCCTTCCTTCCTTCCTTCCTTCCTTCCTTCCTTCCTCTTTCTTTCTTTCTTTCTTTCTTTCTTTCTTTCTTTCTTTCTTTCTTTCTTTCTTTCTTTCTTTCTCTCTCTCTTTAAGAATTTACCCTGAGCACTAAAATCCATTTGTACAATTGTATTGTCATTGTAATCCAGCTTCTCAGAATGTCTGATTGTTTGTTTACAGTACAGCTGAACTTGTAAGATGAACAATGTCCCCATCAGAGATTACTCTCAAGGAATGAATCAGACAGACAATTGCTTATATCAGGATTTTTTTCTTGGCTGCCAGTGCCATATATAAATAAGAGAAGGGCACACAGCTTCATATTTTAGGAGAGTAGGCAGCATTCCATTCCCTGCTTGCTGGAAGGTTTCCCAGTACCTGGTCCCAGCTGCTTTCACAGTAATGGAGTGTGATGAGAAATACTTTGGGCATTTTGTTGATAAAGTACTGGTCTGCTTGCTGGCATGTTGCCATGGGAATTTTGGAGATTATACCTATAGGTAATATTTTGCATGTGACTGAGTGTGTGACTGTGACTGTGAGTGTGTGAGTGTGAGTGTGAGTGTGTGTGTGTGTGTGAATGCATTGTAGAGAGAAGCCTAGAGCTGTTCTATTTTTGATCTGCCAATTTGGTGAGTCACTGGATATCCCTTTAGTCAGTCATTAGCCTTCAGAGTCCTAACACAATAGCTTCCAAAGGAACCCCGAGGAAGTTAGGTAGAAGCTCCTGTGAAAACTGTTGACTGTTCAGAGATCTCAATTTTGCATCCTCAAAAGGTGATAAAATATTTTTATTCTCCTACTGATTTGGGTATGAATGCCGGTCCAATATATTATGAAGGGAAGAAAGATTTTTAGGGGGTCAGAGATTGCAAAAACATCTTTAAAATGAAAGCCAATTCCATGTGCTGACTACCTAAGAATGGAGTTTGAAGGGAATAACTTAAAATAATCAAAAAGGCAATCAATATGCCCCATTCCCAGAACAAGCAATCTGGACATGCCATGGTGAGGGCCTTCGGCACATCTATTCATTTCTATGTTTTAGATGAGAAGTTTTACTTGCTATCACGACTTAAAATTATGGATCATTTATAAGCAAATTTCATGACTTCATCTCCCCTAACAGCTGCATAGTATTCCATTGTGTAGATGTATCAAAGTTTCTTTAACCAGTCATCTGTCCCAGGGCACTTGGGTGGATAGACATGGAGTGTATCATGCTCAGTGAAATGAGTCAGAAAGAGAGGGACAGACACAGAAGGACTGCACTCATTTGTGGAGTACAGAATAACATCACGTGAGGCTGACACCCAAGGACAGTAGATACAAGGGCCAGGGGGATTGCCCCATAGCTGGAAGACTGCTTCATGCGTGGAGGGGAGAAGGCAGATGGAATAGAGGCGGGATCACTAAGAAAATGATGGCTGGAGGAATCGGTCGGGATGGGAGATGTGCGCTGAAAGTAGATAATGGACCAGACATGATGACCTCTCAGTGTCTGTGTTGCAAGCCATAATGCCCCAAAGTAGAGAGAGAGAGAGTATGGAGCATATTGTCTGCCATGGAGGAAGTGGGGTAGGAAGGGAGAGGTATACTGGGGATATCGGTGGTGGGGAATGTGAACTGGTGGAGGGATGGGTGTTTGATCATTGTGTGATTGTAACCAAACATGAGAGCTTGTAACTATCTCACAGTGATTCAATAATTTTTTTAAATTATGGATAAAAAAAATTAGAAAATTAATTGTGCAGCAGTGCTAGCCCACTTCCCCTAAAGTATATTTAGGACATGCAATGGTGAGAGTGGCAGCCTGAAGGCATTGTGAAACTTCAGAATAACATATGAATGAATATACGTTCATGCTGCAAAGGAAACCAGGTGTATGTGCACTAAGCCAGAAACAACTCCCAGTTTTCTTCTCAAAGCTTGGAGGGTCACTCTTTAGTCTTTGTCTATGAATTTCATTTGAATATATTTATAACACTATCAACTCATAACCATTTTCTAAAATTTGTATTTAGCTTTATTTTTATTTTTTATTTTTTAATTTTTTGGTTTTTGGGTCACACCCAGTGATGCACAGGGGTTATTCCTGGCTCTTGCACTCAGGAATTACTGCGGGCAGTGCTCCGGGGACCATATGGGACGCTGGGATTCAAACCCGGGTTGGCCGAGTGCGAGGCAAACGCCCTACCCGTTGGGCTATTGTTCCAGCCCCATGTGTTTAGTTTTTGTTTTTGTTTTTTTTTTTGCCACACCCAGCAACGCTCAGGGCTTACTCCTGTCTCTGTGCTCAGGAATTACTCCTGGTGGTGCTCAGGTGACCATAAACAGTGCTCGGGGTCAAACCAGGGTCAGCAGTGTGCAAGGCATGCACTTTAATCTCTGTTTTTATCTCTTTGACTATTCCTTTTATCAATTTGAAGAGTCATCCTTCTTCTTTCCTTCCTTTCTCTATCTTTCCTTTTTTTCCTCCTCTTCTCTCTTCCCTTCCTTCCTTTCTCTTCCCTTTCTTCCCTTTCTTTTTTCTTTTTTTTGCTTTTTGGGTCACACCTGGCGATGGTCAGGGGTTACTCCTGGCTCATGCACTCAGGAATTACTCCTGGCGGTGCTCAGGGGACCATATGGGATGCTGGGAATCGAACCCGGGTCTGCCGTGTGCAAGGCAAATGCCCTACCCACTGTGCTATCGCTCCAGCCCCACTTCTCTCCCTTTCTTCCTTCCTTTCTTTCTTTCCTTCTTTTTTCCTCCTTCCTTCCTTCCTTCCTTCCTTCCTTCCTTCCTTCCTTCCTTTTCTTCCTTCCTTCCTTCCTTCCTTCCTTCCTTCCTTCCTTCCTTCCTTCCTTCCTTCCTTCCTTCCTTCCTTCCTTCCTTTTCTTTCTTCCTTCTCTTCCTTCCTTCCTTTTCTTTCTTCCCTTTCTTTCTTTCTTTCTTTCTTTCTTTCTTTCTTTCTTTCTTTCTTTCTTTCTTTCTTTCTTTCCTTTTCCTTTCCTTTTTCTTTCCTTCTTTTTTTCCCCACACCTGGAGGTTCTCAGGGATTACTCACCATTTCATGCTGGGGGTCACTCTCAGTGATGCTCGGGGGACCACGTGGTGCCAGGGATTTAAGTAGGTCTCCTGTTCAGAAAGCATGTGCTCAGTCCATTGAACTATCTCTCCACTCGTGTTTCTTAATCTATGACTTTATGAATTTATGACTTCTGGGTCTTTCATGTTATTTTTATAACTACCTGGTGCATCCTACTGCACCCTACTGATCTTTAAAGCGAGAACATAAATAATCATTCATGGTTGTGCAGAACTGCAAAGGCATTTAGGAAACAATGGCCTACGAGCCCAGAGGTCAGGTAGAAAGAGTAAATCCTGGCCAGGACTCTGACCATCACCTTTTTGGCCTCTCATGGATGCTCTTTTGAACTTCAACTCTCATTGGCTCCTCCCACTTCCTGCCCAGAGTTGCTCTCCCTGCAATACTCACTCTCTTCCTTGCTTTCCAGGGGACAACAGCAGTTTCCAGGTAAGTGGAGGGGATTCTGGAGGAGGGAGGGGGAGATGCTAAAAATGATTTTCTTTTTCATATACAGGGATTTGGGTCTGGAACTGTATCCAGGTGTAAGAGCACAGGCAACTGGAATGAAAAATAGCAACTAATTCTATACCAATTCAGTTTAGTGTGGAATTAGGGGGAAAACAACTCGTGGTGCTTAGGAGACTTGTTCAGACATCAACATTTTGATCAACAGTCAAAATTTATTAAGCTCAAAGTCAGTCTCATCTTCAAGATGGAAAGAAAAGGAATGACAAAGTCAATTGTGAATGAATTTTGGACACAGAGCTGGAATATCTACTGTGAGGATTAGCCAAACTTGTTCTTCCTTCTACTTGTCATTGCCTTTTCTGCCCCTGCTCCTTTTAGCCCCATTTAGCATTTTAAATATGGACAGATGGACAGGGGACAAAAAAAGAAGTGAGATCCCATTGGTTAATGTTTTTACATACAGCGAATGGCCTCCTACCTTACGGGCAGGGAAGTTTTCAAAAAGAGCCAGAGGTCAAATGTATATGGAGCCAACCTTACTCTTTGGGATACACCTAGTTCATTTTTTAATTTTTTGTCTACAACATTGAGATAGGCATGTTTCTTCAGTTGAGTACTAGCTAAAACAATTGATTTGCATTTGGGAACAGGTTAAGAGAAAACAAGTACCTCTCAAGACTAGAGTCCTGTCTTCTAGTGGTGAGATGAGGACTGGCTCCATAACTGCAGAATGAAAGAGCAGCCTGGAGCCCCGAGTTTGAAATTTTTGAAGACTCTCACTCTGGGCAGCAGAGTCCCCACGTGGAGGGTCAGGTGCGCATGCGCACAAGTTCCACGCTCGGACCAGAACGAGAATCCTGGAAACGGAGAGAAACTCAGGAAGACCAGCTTCCCTCTGCCCTCGAGTGAGAGGCTCTGCCTATAACAGTGTTTCCAGGACCCTCGTGTTCCTACCCTGCCCACAGAGTTGAATTCGCATTATGCTAGATCAGCACAAGATGCTGCTCCGCTTTGTAAGTTCAATGGTGAAAGGTTGCAACTCTAAAAAAATGACATTTTGAGGAGCCAGAACCATAGTACAGTAGGTACAGTGTTTGTCTTGCATGTGGCTGATCCAGGTTTGATCTCGGCACCCATATGGTTCCCAGAGCCAGCCAGGAGTGATCACTGAGCACAGAGCCAGGAGCAAGCCCTGAGCACAGCCAGGTGTGGCCCCAAAATAAAAAATAAATTTTTCAAATTACATTTTGAGGCCAGAGAGATACTACAGGAGAGAAGGTGCTTGCCTTCCATGTAGTACATTCCAGTCCCATTCCTTGCATCACATATGGTCCCCCAAGCACTGCCAGGAGCGAAGCCTTGAGCACAGAGCCAAGAGTAAGCCCGGAGCATGGTTGGGAGTGGCCCAAAACAACAACAATAAAAACAACTTTGGATCTGTCTTTAGGCATTTTTCAAAGCCACCAGATCAAGTTTAGTTTCTTATTTAATTTACAAGGCAGAGCCAAAGTACAATTTCATGAGTCCTCTAAGTAGAGTTAGAAAAATCAAGAGTCATAATGGTCTCATTAATAAAAAGCTTATTACTTTATAGAGTTTTATTTCCAGAGTCATAATATGAACAGGAGATTTTTTTTTTTTTATTTCTCAGTACCTGAGCTCTGTAAGCAAGAATCACCCAAGATCTTTTAAGGGAAATTGCCTAATGTTATACAGCACTGTGCACTTTTTTTCCCCCAAATGATTTTATACACAAATCAAGCTGAGGGCAGTTGGTCAGGCATTTGAACAAAGGGTTCCAAATGGTTGTTTCACATGAGATGAACAGAAGATTGTGTGGATGGTGATACTGTACAGGGGTTAGGGCATTTGCCTTGCCTATGGCTGGTCTTGAGTAGATACCCCAGCACTGCCAGGGGTGATTTCTGAGCACAGTCCCAGGAGTAAGCTCTGAGCACGTCAGAGTATGGCCCAGAAAAATAACAAAAAAGGGATGCATTTCTGGGCCACTTCCTCCCCCTGGCTGGGATCTCTGATGTTGCCTCACCCTGCCCACCTTCAGATTCCTCCCCAGCACGTTCTGAAACGTGACTCACCTGCTTTGGCCAAAAATTGCTTCCTTGTGGCTTTGGGAGTTGCATATTTGAGATTCAGGTATCTGGTCCTGGAGGTCGGCTGGACAACTGGTCTGACTCATGTTCACCTGCTCTAGTTTATGTCACAGAGCCAAACAACATTTAACAAGCGCCTGCAGAGCCGACAAAGGAAACAAAGCTGCAATGTGTCATTGTCACATTGTCCAGAGGTTTGGGGATATTTTTGGTTAGTTGTTGTCCTGCGGAGTTTTTAGAATGCTAAAGCTGGTGATGTAGGACATTTGTTGTGTGGTTCTGGCGATTTGGCAATAATGATAATTGAAGGCATCTGTCATTCTGATTGTTGATTCCAACAAGAGATACAAACCAGGGCATGATCAGAGGAAAGAACCAAGGTGCAAACCAGGTTTTCTCTTTAATCTCCTGATCTGTATCTAGTATATTTTAGGAGAAGGGAGGAGAGAGTGGCAAAAGAGACAGAAATACAAGTTTGTTTAGATCATCTGCCAAGTTGGTGCTGTGTGGCTTGCCAAATAGTTTGAATAACTGGGAGTACTGATTGAGTGCTTACTGCACATCGTTGTAAGTGTTTTCACATCCTTTATCTCATTTCGTCCTCTCAATAATCCAAGAAATTAACACCATTAAGTCCGTTGACCAAGAAACTCATGGGTAATAAAGTTTGGAGCCCAAACACTGAGCTACTATTCCATCTGGCATAACCATCTTACTATCATTTAGTTCATCCGATTTTATTTCGGAGAACAAATTTTGCCTCCACAATCCAGATATGATTTCAGCATTACAAAAACAACAAAACAAAATCCTCAGCCAACATAACACTCACTTATACTCCTGCAAGAAATTCTTTGCTAAATAATACCAGCTTCTCCCTGCCAGAATGATCATGGTGTCACTTGCACGGTAGGGGAAAAATGTATTGAATCCCTTAATAAGACACTTGCAAGAACTGAACAGGAAGCCTGAAGTCACAGAGCAAGGAAGGCAGACCCCAGTACTGCGGGTGGCTATTTACATCAACAAGGTGGAAACTTGTAGAGGTCTGCTCTGCCAAGAACCCTAGAGGAAGTAAGCAGCTTTATCTTTTGCATGCACACAAGTTCACCTCAACTGGGAGGCTGGGTGGGTCCCACTCCTAGAAGCTAATCTCCTAGACCAGCCAGATGTAAATCTGGACCAGAGTTCTTGGGAGATGCCGCCGACACAACGAAGGAGACATGTCTGATTGCTGACACGCGTGGGGTGTGTTTTTCCCACGGGCGGTGTTGTCTGTGTTGTCTCTGTGTGGGAGGACGGTGTGATGGTGGCTCCCTAATGTGTACATTGTGCGGTTTAGTCTGGCTTTTCAGCGGTGCTTGGTATTGAATCCAGGGCTAAGTGCTGTACTGCTGAGTTAAATCGCCTACTGGGTGGACCCCTGATTTGGATCACCCAGTCTAGCTGACGGGTATGAGGTTACTAAGAGATCTAGTCAAGACAGAGGAATTGCACCTAGTTCAGGAGGGCCAGGACAAGAAGAGTCAACCCAGCTCAAGCTAGTGCACCTTCGCCCCACCCTGGCGCCCTGGTCCAAAGCTCAGCGCTGAATACTCCGCCAGACCCTCAGCTGCCTTCCTGGGGGCCCGGCAAGCTCCTGCCCCGCCCCTGGCACGCCCACAGGCCACAGGCCCCGCCCACAGCGCCCTAGTGCCACGCCCAGCGCGAGGCTCCTCCACCAGACACTCAGCGGCCCTCTAGGAGGCCCGACTCGCCCCCACCCCGCCTCCCGCCCCGCCCACGCCCAGTAGGCCCCGCCCACAGCGCGCCTAATCCCACGCCCAGCTCGACGCTCAGCGGCCTTCCCGGCGGCCCGTCCTGTCCCTGCCCCGCCCCCGACACGCCCACAGGCCACAGGCCCCGCCCACATCGCCTCGCTCTCCCAGCAGCGCCGCCGCCGCAGTTCCGTAAACACTTCTCGCCCCGCCCCCAGCAGCCTCCGGAGCGCCGCACTAGCCGCCCGCGGCGGGGGGGAACCGGTCGATCCCGCACATCCCGCTCAGAGCCCCCGGAGCGCCCAGCTCGCTACATCCTGGAAGAGCACTGCTTGGCGGAGCGTCCGAGGCTGTCGGTGCCCGGCCCCCAGTGCCTCCAGCGCCCTGCATTGCCCCCGCGACCCGCGCGTCCTCTGCGCACCCCCGCGGCCGGCTGCCCGGTGGTCGCGTCCTGGCTGGCTCCCCAGAGTCCCTCCCGGCCCTTTAAATACCGCGTGGGGTTGGGGGGGGGTTGGGGAGCGAGAGGTTGAGGGGTGCGGGCCTGGGGAGCTTCCCCGGGGCTGCTGCGCTGCGTGGCGAGGACACATCCACACGCCCTGACCGGGCCTCCCTCTCGGGGCTCGGCGCCCAGCTCGGTGCGTATCCATCCCCGGCGCGGGGGTGGGGGCCGGGGGTGACGGGCCCTGCGGGAGCTGCAGGGGGGAGTGGGGGGAACCCCTCGCCCCCGAGGGCAGCGGGAGACCCTCCCGGAGCGATGCAAGTCCCCTCTGCCCGCCGTCCCCTTCCTGGATGCCCGGAGCGGTGCAGTCCCCGCTCCCCGTTCCCCTTTCACCTCCCCACCCCTCCTTAATTCTCGTGTCGGCCCGCGAACCGCCGTCCCGCGTGGAAGCAAGTCTGGAGGTGGGGGGGGGTGTCGGCGAGCGGTGGCCGCAGGCTTCGGGAGCCCGGAGCGACCGAGTGGACGCGGCCCGGGCCGTTTGTTTACATCGCGCTGGGCGGGTGCCAGCGCCGGCGCGGTCCTCGGCTGCCCCGTCCCCCGGGCTCCGGGTGGGGGCACTGTCGCTGGGCGGGCTGTTTGGGTTCGGGTTGCCGGGGTTTCCGCGGCTCGGCCTCAGCTGGGCCCTCCCTCGCACCCCCCCCCCCCCGAGGGTTTGTTTTGACAGGAAACGTGCTGGCTGCGGGGAGGCACGCCCGGAGGGCGGCGGGTGGTGGTGGTGCGGGGGAGTGCAGGCTCCACCCCGTTACTCTCCGTTGTGGGGGGAGGATGGATGGGGACAGGGAGTGGGGTCTGCCTCGGGGCCGGCTGGCGGGGCGGGGTCGCAGGTGTTGCCCCTCGTTGCTCCCCGGGAGGAGGCACCGCGTGCACTTGGCGGTGGCCCGTGCACGGCCCGCTTAGGTGTGCGCCTGGGTCTTTGGAGAAACTTTCGCTGGAGAGTCTTGCCCGGCCCGGTGGCGGTTTCCTCTGCAGATGAGGGCCGTGATAGATGATGAGCGTCTGGGCCAGATAAGGGAACGGGATGGCTCGATTAGAGGCTAGGTGAGGCTGGAGACGGCGGGACTGGCCCTGCGCAACCTGGGTAACTAACGTCCTTGTAGGTTGTCTCGGTACTTGAACCTTGAAAAACAGTTGTGCACGCCATCCCCCGTGCCCCCCTCGGACCCCACGCGTCTCCATGGGCCCCTGCAGCATAGCCACACCCCGTGCTTAGTACGACCCCATCCGGAGAGCGTCCCCAGAGAACAGTGTGTGTGGGGAGGGGCGGGGAGGAGGGTCCCTTGATATGGGTCTAGGGCATTGAGGGCAGAGCGAAGCTGCACTCTCCAGTGCTGAGTTGACCCTTCTTGTCCCGCCCGCCTGAGCAAGCTGCAGTTCCCCTGCCTCCACTAGATCTTTCAGCAACCTGTCCAGGCCCTGCTGCCCTTTCCCTCTGGCCTCCGGTGCTTGCAGGTGTAGCTTTGGCAGCCCAGGGAGGTTGCCAGGCTGAAAGTGGCCCCGGGCTGGAGCGAACCAAGCCACTGCAGGATCATAGCCTCCAGGCCCCATGGCACGGTGTTGAGGGCCCCCAGCTGGTGCCCAGACAGCCGCCAGGCAGTGGAGAAGCGCTTTCCAGCGTGCTTAGAAACCTTTCTTCTCCCTGGGGCAGTGGCTGCACTTCCGCTGGACTTGGATGAGAACCTACAGTTCTCTAGCTACACATTCCCCCACCTCCCTGTCTCTGCTCAGTGTCTTAGCGCTGCTCCTTGACACCCTCCAAAGCAGCATTCTGCAGAAGACAGGGATTTCCCATCGAGGTGGGTCTCGAACCCCGACTTGCCCAGTGCTGCATCGCACGCGGTGCTGGGTGCTTGCACTTCAGCGGGGCTTGAAGGGAGCGACCTGCTAGCTGGTTGTTTTGAAACGTCTCTGTTCCTCAACACCCCCCATCCCCACCCCCCACCCAATTGCATTGGTTCTGCTGCTCAGGTTTTGCTGATAATCAGGACAAATTCATCTCTAAGTGTTGCTGGTGTTTGGCGCTGTGCTCAGTTTACCCTTCTGATAACATTTGGGTTTTTAAGGAGGGAGTTGGAGTCTTGGTTTCAGTGAAATGGCAGTAAGTGGTTGGGGGCTTTGGACACTTTGTGATGCTCTTCACCTGTGAGCAGGTGCAGTGTCCAGCGGTGATGGGAAGCAAGAGTGGTGGAGAAAGGGTGAGCTGTGCTAGGGGGTGGGGGAGGGCAGGAGCTTGGGCGTGGGGGCTCTGCTGGTGGTTTTTGTTTTGTTTTTGGCACTGCTGGGAACTCTTGGGCAAAAACACTTGCACCTCTCTGAGGTTCTCATCTGTAAAATTAGAGATGAGCAGACCCGAGGCAGCCAGGTGATAGTGAAGACTCTAGGAGTTAAATTAGCACCTGTTGTCAGACCTGTGGGTCCAAATAAGCATTGATTCCCGCCCAGCTCAGATTGTTATTGCTCTCGGTGAGCCTTAGGAGGGAGACAGATACAAAGTATTTGTTACTTCAGAGTCTGGAACTGGGAGTCTTTGCTCACAGTTTGAGTTATTTGAGTTCACGGTGCATTATTGAATTGCTTTGAAATATAGGCACTAGAAATGGGGGGGGGGGGGTTGTAGCGTCTTCCAAAGCAGCCTGATCTGTGGTAGGGACAGAAACAGCTGTGTACTGAGTGCTTCATAGGCACGTGATCCGTGTGGAAGAGACAGAGAAGGCAAAGCGGGCTGGGGAACAGGAGGGGCGTGATGCCCTCCGGGCATGACGCCCTGGGGCGCTCCTGCTGTTTTCCAGGCGGTCTTTAAGCTGGGAGAAGTCCAGAGAACTTCCTGTTGTCTGGTTTTCACTCCAATTTATGGACTAACATTTACCTCATATGCTTCTGCTGTTTTTACTTTTCTCCTTTAAACCTTTTGAGGAAAGGGGACTGCAGTGATAGCACAGCGGGTAGGGCGTTTTTGCCTTGCATGCTGCAGAGCCAGGTTCGATTCCCAGCATCCCATATGGTCCCCTGAGTACCGCCAGGAATGATTCCTGAGTGCAAAGCCAAGAGTAATCCCTGAGCATTGCCGGGTGTGACCCAAAAAGCAAAAACAAACAAACCTTTTGAGGAAAAAGTTTTCCTGTTTGAGGACTCTATTCCTCAAAGCCTATCACTATACATTCACTTAAAAAACTTAATGTCATCAGTAGATGCAAGTATTATAATTTTGATTCCTGGCATTGACCATGAGAGGTATTTTAATAGTTGCCCATTGACCCAATAAAGCCCATTATAAGATTTTCTTCCCTCCTTCAGTACAGAATCCAGTAGGATCATCTCTTGCCAAGTCTCTTTTCATCTGCAACATATATTTGGCTTTTCAAAGTGTCTGTGGCATTGGTACTTTGGTATTCAGAAATTCTTTCAATAGGAACAAAATAATAGTCTTATCTGGTAAGCACTCAGCTTAAGTACTTGACATACTTCTAACCCACAGAAATCTATAAGGGAGAGATCTCTTTGTTTTTGCAAATGATAAATACCCTGTCTCCCATCTGTAAAAATATCAGGATCGGGGCTGGAGTGATAGCACAGCGGGTAGGGCATTTGCCTTCCACGCTGCCGACCCGGGTTCAATTCCCAGCATCCCATATGGTCCCCTGAGCACGGCCAGGGATAATTCATGAGTACAGAGCCAGGAGTGACCCCTGAGCATCGCTGGGTGTGACCCAAAAAGCAAAAAAAAAAAAAAAATGTCAGGATCAAGAACCCTGGCTCAGGGTGGAGGTGGGAGAAGAGAGCGAGAGGGAGTGAGGGAGGAGAGAGGAGGAGAGAGTGAGAGCACCCTTTGGCTACTTTAGTATATTAGCTGTAGCACCTCTGGGGTTGGTCTGGGTTTCCAAACACCTCCAGGAAGGACCTCTCTGGAAAGTCTCACAAAACTCCCTCCTTAGAACCAGTGTTCTTTTTTTTTTTTTTTTTTTTGCTTTTTGGGTCACACCCAGTGATGCACAAGGGTTACTCCTGGCTCTGCACTCAGGAATTACCCCTGGCAGTGCTCAGGGGACCCTATGGGATGCTGGGAATCGAACCTGGGTCTGCCTCGTGCAAGGCAGACGCCCTACCCGCTGTGCTATCGCTCCAGCCCCCAGAACCAGTGTTCTTGACGCTTCAGGCCATGCGCACTGTATTAGGTGGGTCTCTGCTGTGGTGACCCCGAGCACAGCCATCTCAGGCAGTTCCCTGTGAAAGGAAGTAATGAAGTTCGGAGCCCTGATGGAGGTGTTCTATCACTCAAAAAATGTCAAGTGACCCCTCAGTCCAGGGTGGGACACAGGCTAGCTCCTTAGGGTCCCTCTACCCACGTCCTCCCCTCTGTCTCAGTTGACACTGTTTACACTGCTTGCCACTCATCCAGTAGTCTTGGAGTCCCTGCTGCCTCCCCTGTCACACCACTGTGGCCCTGTTACAGATGGTACAATACTCCAGTAAGGCTCTGGTTGTGCCTCTCCCAACATGGAAGCACTGTTTGGTTAGAGGCTTTACTTGAAGTTGAGCTCAGCTACGTCTGTTTTTATTGTTGTTGTTGTTTTCGCTTTTTAGGTCACACTTGGCGTTGCACAAGGGTTACTCCTGGCTCATGCACTCAGGAGTTATTCTTGATGGTGCTGGGGGACCATAGGGGATTCTGGGAATCGAACCCTGATTGGCTGTGTGCAAGGCAACCGCCCTGTCCACTGTGCTATCGCTCCAGCCCCTTAGCTACGTCTTTTTTTTTTTTTTTTTGGGTCACACCCGGCGATGCACAGGGGTTATTCCTGGCTCTGCACTCAGGAATTAATCCTGGCGGTGCTCAGGGGACCATATGGGATGCTGGGATTTGAACCCGGGTTGGCCGCTTGCAAGGCAAACGCCCCACCCACTGTGCTATTGCTCCAGCCCACCTTAGCTACATATTTAACTTGACCTTTAGCCCTGACCTTTAGCCCGTTGGGAAGCCCTCCAGGTCACATGAGATGTAGTTTTCCTGAAAACTTGTGTGAATTGCTTCAGAGTTCCAATGGTAAATGTTAACCATGGTTTAGGTTTGTGTTTGAAAAACTTATTTTTATTGCTTTGGGGACCACACCCAGAAGCTCTCGGGGTCTGTTTTCAGCGTGTTGCTTTGTTCCTTGCAGTGTGCCGAAGGACTGAACCCAGTGCTGCCATGGGCAGACCCTGTGTCCCTGCTATTTGAGCCAGCTCCCTGGCTTTCAAATTGCCTTTGAAAAAAGAAACAGCCTAGTTTCATTAGCACCACACTAAGAAAGAATCCAAAAATAGTCTTTAAAGCCGTCTAATTATCATCACTGTGTTTTGGGTCAAGTGCCTTTGTCCCCAGCTGACTTATCTAGGAACTCAAAACTGAGAAAAGCTAAGTATCGGTGCAGAGGTGCTTGTAGACCAGTGACGTCATGATGGGTAATTTGCTATGGGTTTTTTTCATTTCAAACAAGTGCAGGAGTCCTAGATGGACTACCTGTCGTATTTTCATCCCTCAAATGCTCGAAATGATGATAACAACAGCAACAATGAAAGGCAAATGAAGCTAAGAATAGCAAACATGCGCATCCTGTTTACTCTTGAAGAACTCTGCCTATGTTGACAAATTAAATCTCTCACAACCCTGTGAGTTAGATATTATTAGTTATGACTATTATGAGGAAACAGGAAATTCCATAATCCAGTAATACTGTGCATTTTGGTTTCAAAGTAAAGCTTCTGCTTGATGCATTAAAGTTTATTTTTAGTGTGATGGCTACCAACTAAATGAGTTCCTAATTTTTTTTTTTTTGAAAGCTTTAAATTTGCAATTTTATCCCCTATGCCATCAGGTTCCTCCAGAGACTTACCAGGAGGGAACTTGGTTGCACATTCTCAAGCAGCCTGATGACCACATTCAATTTCTCAGGCTTTCTAGTGTCGTCTCAATGGAACTCTGTTCATAACATTTTAGTGCTTTCTAGCTTGAAAGGGACCTTGCTGCCGTTGGCCCAGTCCGCCGAGAAACAATGAGGGGAAGATGGGAAGTTCAGTCTCCCAACAATTCCATGACACGCCCAGGCCTCGAGCCCTCAGCTTCTAATTCCTGGCTGACGTAATCCTTAAATATTTTATTTTTTGATCTTTGAACTTTGCTCTCTTGTTAAGCGCAATTAAGAAACCAGTGATGTGTGCTTCAGGAGTGGAGTTGAAAGTGAAGGTGACAGTTACGACTATAAAGTGTCTGTAAGTTCTTATGGATGATGAGATCTTTTATTCACCTTGACTTGAAAAAAAAAAAAACAAATGAAGAGAAATGAAGTGCAGGGGACACACACACACACTCACACTCACAATTGATACAGTGGAATGACTTTTAAAACATAGTGGCAGCTAATTGAAGATACATTCAGTCAAGAGTGCGACAAGGATCAAGAATCTTAATCTAATAAGGCTTAATAATAGGTTCTCTGCCTCGTGGCTAGAGCTTTAGCAGTGCCAGGCCTGCAGGTGTGGAGTAATATCAGTTTGCAAATGTTCTGGTTGAAACTGTACCAACTGGGATACCAATTCTGCTGACTCCGAGTGCATTCTTGACACATGCTTGCCACTGACACTGGCCAGGGCATGGTCCCTGCCTTATTGAGGGGAGTCAGAGGGAGCCAGACGTAGAATATAGCTTCCGGGGACCACCTGCTGGTGTGGAACTATGGAAGAGGTGCTTCAGTCACACAGCAAGGGTTACCAGGATCTCTGCACTGAGAATAGAAGGAAGGCTTCCTGGAGAAGGCAGCACTTTCCAGAAATGCCATCCATCACCGAGCACTGGCAAAGGGAAGGAAAGTAGGCGAGTTGAGTAGGACATTCTGTGTAGGATGTGGTGCTTGCTCAAAGTGGAAAGGTTAGAGCAGACCCTTCTCTTCTGTCCGCTCTCCCTTCCCCTGCTGCAGGATGGAGCAAAAGCTCTAGTCGGATGTAGTTAGCGTCAGGCAGAGGAGGCCAGTGACCCCCTGCCACAGCTCCAGGGACTCTGAGAGAAAAGGGGCGTGTGCTTGCACGCAAGCCTGGCCCTTGGCTCTGCAGAAGCAGCCTGGCGTTTTTTTCTGTATACAAGAGTGGGGGTGCTGCTCATTTGTGGAATATAGCATAATATAATGTGATACTCACACCCAGGGTCAGTAGAGACAAGGGCCAGAAAGATTACTCCACGGTTGGCAGCCTGCCTCATGAGCTGGGGGAGAAGGCAGCTGGGATAGAGAAGGGGTCACTAAGTCAGTGATGGTCGGAGGGATCACTCGGGATGGGAGATGTGTGCTGAAAGTAGACGAAGGACCAAACATGATGGCCTCTCAGTATCTGTATTACAAACCATAATGCTCAAAAGTGTAGAGGGAGAGTAAGAAGGAAATTGCCTTAGAGGCAGGGGGAGGGAGGAGGGGGGCGGGAGGGATACTGGGGACATGGGTGGTGGAAAATGCACTGGTGGAAGGCTGGGTGTTTGGACATTGTATGGCTGAAACTCAAACCTGTCTCACGGCGATTCAATTTTTTAAAAAAGTGGGAGTGCTGAAGCAGGGTGCCTTTGTCCAGGGGACAAGACAGAAGAAGGTGGTTCATGTAGACTCGGCACAAGTGGCCCGGGTTGTTGATCCTCAGATAAATGCTTATCCTGGCCTTGTCCTACCCACAGCGCCTAGTCTCTTAGCAAAGGCTGTATTCCCTCCTTTGTCCCCACCCCGCCTCTCCTTCCTTCACCCCAGTAAGGTCTTCTTTCCCCTTCTCTCCAGCAGCTGGCACTCACGCTCGGAGAGTAGGCCCTGGGCATCCACTCCTTATGCTTCCCAGTGCCCGGTGTGCGGCAGACCCTCCTAAGGACAGGGACATTGAAAACTGCAGGCGTTGCGAGGCACACACGGCATCGCCTGTAGCAGCTTTTAGAGACCAACGTACTTCATTCCGTTGGTGGGTTGGGTTTAAATAGACGCCCTGAACACTGTTCTTTTTTTTTTTTTTTTTTTGCTTTTTGGGTCACACCCAGCAATGCACAGGGGTCACTCCTGGCTCATGCACTCAGGAATCACTCCTGGCGGTGCTCAGGGCACCATATGGGATGCTGGGATTTGAATCCGGGTCGGCTATGTGCAAGGCAAATGCCCTACCCGCTGTGCTATCACTCCAGCCCCCCGCCCCCAACACTGTTCTGACTCTGCTGGACGCCACATTCTCGGGGCCCTTGCCTGGCCGGGGCCCTGGGCATAGGCCTGAGTCTCCCCCTTTCTCTCTGATGATCGGCCCAGCTTTCCTGCCCTTTCTTGGAAGGCCGTTTGATGTCCATAAATGACACTGGACTTGGTGTGAAACTGGTTTTGTGTCATTGGATATCTTGTCCCTTGGAGTCCATCCTGCGCTCTCCCTACCCATCTGTGAAGGAGGGTCTCTGCTGCCTGTGTGTTTATTGGGTGGCAGTGGGGACTTTGGAAACAGTCACCTACCGACTAAATACCCAGCCTTGCCGCTCATGCCAGGGCCGCTTGCAGGAGATGGAGCCCC
Source organism: Sorex araneus (assembly GCF_027595985.1). NCBI lineage: Eukaryota > Metazoa > Chordata > Mammalia > Eulipotyphla > Soricidae > Sorex > Sorex araneus. The sequence continues at coordinate 47,379,643 of NC_073311.1, forward strand.
GAAGGATGTGCCAGGGAGCGGTGTGCAAGGGCACCGGGCCCCCGAGGCTGGTTCTCAGTCACGGGACTAGAATGGCTGCCACACGAGGTGCGAGTGCTTCCAGGAGCCGCGTCCTATCGCCTCTGTCAGCTGCCCCCTGAAGTTAGTCTCCAGCCCCGTTTTCTTGAAGAGATAGGTGGTTAAGTGGCTTCCTCCTGCCACAGGAGAGAAAACAGACAGGCAGAAGGTGCTGGTGGCAAAGCCCACTCTGCCCTCATCTCCCGCCCCTTTAGCATCCCAGGAGGAAGAAGAGCGTCTATGCTTGCTTGCTTTTTTAAAAAAAAAAAATTATTTATTTTTTGGTTTTTGCCATGTATCCTGTACTTTTATTCTTTTTTTTCTTTTTTGATTGAATCATCGTGAGATACAGTTACAAAGCTTCATGATTGGGTTTCAGTCCTACAATGTTTCCAACACCCGTCCCTCCACCAGTGCACATTTCCCACCACCCATATCCCCCATATCCTTCTGCCAACCACCTCCTCTGCCCAAGCCTGCCTCTGTGGCAGGCACTTTTATTCTTTGTCTTTCTCTCTCTCAAGTAAGAGAGATACCCAAAAATACCTTTTGGGTATTATGGTTTGCAATTTCAGGTACTGAGAGGCCATCATGTCTGGTCCTTAGTCTACTTTCAGCACACATCTGCCATACTGAGCGATTCCTCCAATCATCAGTGACTTAGTGATCCCTTCACTATCCCAGCTGCCTTCTCCCCCAGCTCCTGAGACAGGCTTTCAACCATGGACCAATCCTCCTGGCCCTTGTCTCTGCTAATAGTCTCATACTTTTTAATTTTTTTCTTCTGCTCTTTGGGTCACACCCAGCAATACACAGGGGTTACTCCTGGCTCTGCACTCGGGAATTACCCCTGGCGGTGCTCAGGGGACCATATGGGATGCTGGGATTTGAACCCAGGTTGGCTGCGTGCAAGGCAAACGCCCTACCCGCTGTGCTATTGCTCCAGACCCTCTTTTTTTTTTTTTTTTTTAAAGAGACTCTGGTACTGCCGAGAGCTGCTCTGCACCCTATAGGCGTGGAACCCCTTCTCCTCGGGAGAGCCTTTCCCGAAGGCCTCGCGCTAGTGTGGGTTGGGCTGGGGGGTGCTGGGAAGCAGGACGCAGCCCGCTGGGGCCCACTCCAGCGCGGGGACCCCTGCAGACATGGCCCTTGGTGCCAGCCCTGAGTGTGCCGCAGGGTGTTGACGCGGGGTCTCTCTGTCTGACAGGTCCTTCCTCTGTACCCACACCCGAGGGACGCGACATGCCCTTCAACGGCGAGAAGCAGTGCCTGGGCGAGGACCAGCCCAGTGATTCCGACTCCTCGCAGTTCCTGGAGAGCCTGGCTTCCCTCAGTGACTCCGAGTGCTCCGGCCAGGGCTTTGCCAGCGACCCCTCCAGCAAATCCAGCTCTCCTACTTGTAAGTTGGGAGGGGATCAGGGCTGGGGCGGGGCGGGGCAGGGGGAGGGTCCCAGCTAGTCCACGGTGCCCCCTACCCTCCGGCTTAGATCTCTCCAAATAGCACGTGGCGTCCAGGGACTCACTCATAGTGCTCTGTGGGGTAGTCACCAAAATGTGCAGCTCACCCCATTTTTCCTTGCCTCTGGTGGTCATTTTTGTGGACTTCTTTCAAGCATACACTCCAACCAGTCTTTCCTAATCACTTCTGGTTCACATGGAAGGAAACTTGCCCCAAGTTTAAGGGTCAGGCAGGAAATAAAGGTTTCCTGATGGTTTCAAAACCTCTTTTGCACATCAGCCCCGGAAGGTGCCCGCAAAGAGAATTGCTCCATGCCTGGGCTGGGAGCAGGGGCTGGGGTGGGGTGGGTGGGTCGGTGTGTAGGAAACAGGTGAATGACCAGCTTCCTTTTTCCGGATACAGAAGCTAAAGATGCATAAAGTGGGTATGCTTGTCTTTTTTTTTGTTTGTTTTTTTCTGGGCCAAACCTGGCAGTGCTCAGGGCTTACTCCTACGTCTGTGCTCAGGGATCACTCCCGATGGGGCTCAGGGGTGGCATTTGAGTGCTGGGAATGGACCCCGGGTCACCTGTGTGCAAGACAGGAGCCCTACCTATTGTACTATTGTTTTGGCCCTGTTTCTGTTTATATATATATATATATTATTTTCACTGTCACTGTCATCCTACTGCTCATCGATTTGCTCGAGCAGGCACCAATAATGTCTCCATTGTGAGACTTGCTGTTACTGTTTTTGGCATATCAAATACGCCATGGGTAGCTTGCCAGGCTCTGCCATGCGGGTGGGATACTCTCGGTAGCTTGCCAGGCTCTCCGAGAGGGGCAGAGGAATCGAACCCGGGTTGGCCGCGTGCAAGGCAAACGCCCTACTCGCTGGGCTATTGCTCCAACCTTATTTTATTTTATTTTATTTTATTTGCTTTTTTGGGTCACACCTCCTGACTTTGCACTCAGGAGTTACTCCTGTTGGTGCTTTAGGGACTATATGGGATGTCGGGGATTGAACCTGGGTCGACTGCATGCAAGGCAAACACCCTCCCTGCTGTACTATTGCTCCAGCCCCCTATATTGGCCTTTTAGATAGGAAATTGAACACTTAAACTGACAAATCAGAGAAGCAGCTAATATTTGGTGTGGTGACATGTAGGCTCCACAAGAAAGTCTGCTCCTATCTGTCTTTCTGGTTGGGGGACCACACTCAACACTGCTCACTGCCTGTTCTTGGCTCTCTTCCTCAGGGCAATCGGCCCTGGCCAAGTGCAAGGTAAATGCCTTGATCCCTGTTCCTGTCTCCCCAGCCCCCTTATTTACTTATTTGCAATGTACGCGTTCTTGGTCTAAGAATTTGGAAAGTCAAAAGTATAAAGAAAAGAAAATATTGCCTATAATATCATCCACAGATGGCAGCTGCTAGCACTTAGTCATAATATCACTTTTCACAGGACGTGTGTATGTGTATAGTCTTTCACTTAGTGTTATAACTACAATGTTTACTCATGATAAAATAAATTTAAAACATTAAATGTTTTTATGGCTGTAACTATCCCATCAAGTGAACAGATTATGAAATATTTCACAGATTTATCATTGGACGTTTAGTTAGTTTCCTTTTTTTGCTGTCACAAAGAGAACTTCGTGAACATCTTGATGCATTTAGCCTTTCTAGGAATTCTTTTAGATATAATTACATTTTCAATCAGTGAGCACAGACATTTTCAGGGAGAATCTTAATGGGATAGAGAAGTGGCCAGATGGCTCTATGATGTTCAGTTTCCACTTCTTTGTCTTCTCTCACTCTCTATTCTATGGGGGTTGAGGCCACCAGTATAGTACATAGGTATCCAGAAAAAGAGTTTTAGTAATTCTTTGTATTAGTATTTCTTCCTCTTCCCTCCCCCTCATCTCCTTTTCTCTGCCCTCTCCTAAGCTTCTCCATCTCCTTTACCCCCTTCATCACCATCATCATCATCATCATCGTAGGCAGCAAAATATTTCCAGTACCATTGTGATCATGAATTTTAATGATCAAAAACTTAGTCCCAATAGCTCGTTCAAAGAGACATGCTTTATTATTTTTTAATTTTTTTTAAATGAATCTCCATGAGATACAGTTACGGATTTACAAACTTTGGCGATCACGTTTCAGTGAGACAATGATTGAGCACCCATCCCTCCACCAGTGCACATTCTCCACCACCAATGTTCCCAGTACCCCTCCCGCCACCACCGCCACTCCCCCTTCCCCTTGCCTCTGTGGCAGGCACATTCCCTTTTACTCTCTCTGTCCTTTTGGGTGGTATGGTTTGCAGTACAGGTACGAAGTGGTCATCATGTTCACTCATAGTCTGTATTCAGCACGCATCTCCCATGCCGAGCGAGCCCTCCAAGCATCATTTACTTGGTGGCCCCTTCTCTATCCCAGCTGCCTTTTCCCCCAGCATGTGAAGCCATGGAGCCATCCTCCTGGCCCTTACCTCTACTATCCTTGAGTGTTAGTCTCCCATTATGTTACTTTATATTCCACAGATGAGTGCAATCATTCTATATCTGTCCCCCTCTCTCTGACTCATTTCACTTGAGACATGCGTTATTAGAATAGTTTCTTAGAGTTTTCAGAATTACCTAGAATAATTCTTTTTATTACTACTTCCTCATGAGTAGATTCTCTAGCTTATAAAATTTATTTTTACATTAATTCTTTATGTGTATTGAGTTTTTGCTGTGTTCTCTAAGTTACCTTATTTAATGACCTTAATTCAGCTATCTGAGATGGTGATCTGTGCCTCAGTGAGGTAAAATGATAACTTCCAACTTCCAGCCGTAAAACTTAGAAGTGAACTGAGTATTATGCTATGCTACCCAGGCTTTTGGAAATGGATACCTTTAAAAAAAAAATCAGTTATTTTCTATTTAGCCTGCTTAAGTGAATGAGTTCTGCATTGTCAAAAGACTTAGCAGCTTTCCCTAGGTACGCATAATAAATGTACATATAGATAGATACTAAAATGAGATGAGTTGATGAAAAGTGGCTTATAGTAGGCCTATCTGAATATGTCTCTTAAGCTGTCAAAGGAAGCTTTTGAAATTGTGAACTCTTTTTTTTTTTTAAGCAAAGAAAGCCACTTATTTGAGTATACCTCTTTGTACTTGTAAAATTCATAAATAGTTGTTGAAATAACTTAGCCCTCATCGGCAGCAGGAGAGTTCATAGGGTGACAGTTCTCCTCCACAACATTGACTATTTTCTGTTTTTCTTTCAGCCTCCAGCCCTCCCAGAGTCCTAGCTTATGATGAGGTGATGGCTGCGGCGAGGAACCTACTAGACTTGACTCTTGCTCATGAAATAGCTGTGAACGAGAACTTTGAAGTGAAACAAACTCCTGTCCCTGAGAATAGGTAACCTGGGGTGCTACACACTCACTCTCTCTCTCTCTCTCTCTCAAATTCTCATATGTATGATTTAGTTCTTTAAATCATATGTTTTTATGTCTTTTAAAAAATTACTCTGGCGTACCTATTACCCATAATTTTTAGAACTCTGGACCTAGGAATTAGAACTGTATGGACACCCCAGCTAATCTTGACCCCACAACACCTCTTGTTGGAGCCAGGCCCCGCATTTTCCCTTCACTCTCCGGATTCAGTGACCGCCAGATCCCCCGGGAAAGAGAAGCAAAGCAGCCTGAAGCCATTACTATAGATCAATCATCTTTAGAAGTAAAACTGCCTCCTAGATAACATCTGGGAGGCTTCATCCTCACAGTGCCATAAATCCGGTGGCATTATCTCTAGCAAATGTTAAGAGTAGAAATTTCTAGAGGGTCTTTGTTTTAAAGCAAGAAAATGGCATACGTAATAGTTTTCCATCTTGAAAAATGGAGCTCATGGACCTATTGCTCTTGAGGATGTTATTTGTGATCATTAATTTTTAACGAAAATTTTTTGGGGGGAGGGCTTCATCCAGCTGTGGTCTGGGGTCACTCCTGGCAGTCCTCAGGGAGACCATATATGGTCCAGGGATGAGCCAGCAGTCGACTACATGCAGGACGTGTAAGCTCCTCCATCCCGGTAGTGACTCTCTGTCCCTTAGGTTGTTACTTTTTAAAACACAGGGTTTTGGTTTTTCACTTCTGGGGGGGCCACACACAGTGGTGCTCAGGGCTCCACCCTGCTCACTGCCCAGCGGGTCACCGCCAGGGTGCCGGGGGTACCAGTGGCTGAAACTCGGCCTCCAGCACAGCCTGCTCTCATCTTGGTGGGCCAGTAGAATCTCGTTGCTGCTTCCTTTCTTCCAAAAGTGACTTGGTCGTGTCAGAGTTTTGATTCTCCGTGGTTCAGCTGTTCAGAGGTGACTTGTCTGATCTTTTCCTCTCCACCCGCAACGACTTCCCCGGAGAATGAAACAACCATCAGTCTTTACAAAAATGCAAATGACGATGGTATCCCTGAGCGAGTTATACAATTCTTCCAGCTCGTTCCTACCCAGTCCCTTCAGTCCAGGTATGCGAGGCACGTAAGGTCAGAAGCAAGGTTTTCCTTTCTGCTTTGAGTTGCCCAAGAGACTCACATTGCAACAACGTTTTTGGTGAATAAGTCTAGTTAAGTGACAAGAATAGATTTTAACATTTAAAGCCAGCAGGGTGGAATATGCTGTTTGCACATAAAGAAAAAAAAATTGAAGTTTAACATAAATGGGGTGTGTGGGGGCAGTTAGGGGGCATCCGTACCAAGTGATCCTCAGGGACCTTTCCCAGCCTGGTGATCAGAGGCGGTCCCTCTGGGAGGTAGTGCTCCTGGGATCATCTGGTGCCAGAGACCAAACCCAGCCCTCCTCCTGCACAGTATCCACTCGGCCCTTGGTGCTCTCTTCTGGCCTTAGCACACAATTTTAACTCCTCAGAATCTCCTTTTGAGTTTCTCACAGCATTGTGACATGTTAGCTGTTACCACCTTTCAAAGGAAAGGTGTGAGGGTATACGCTTCACTGTCAGCTATTACCAGTTTGTTCACCTTGCGTGCACTGGACACTCACTAACTGCCAGGTGCCTGGGGCAGCTGTGGTCTCTGCCTGGACCCGGAGTGTGACCCAGTGGGGGTTAGTGACCCGGAAGTAATTCCAGTCCAGGGAAATGTGTACTTTCCTACCAGCAGTTGGGAAACAGTGTAAGGCGTGCAGAAGCGATGAATTTGACTGGGCACCTATTTTAGGGCACCGACATGAGGGGTGAAGCAAGGTGGCCTTTCCTGTGGGGACCTCTTCCAGACGGTGTCTGTTTCAGCAGATTGGTCTGGCTGACTTTAAATGGGACATCTAAGCCGGAGTTGGCAGGCATTCCGGTGGTCTGTCTCCTTAGGGCTAAGCTGTTCCCTCCTGTGCCATGAAATTTCCACTCTTGAGGAAAGAGCAACATTGCCGTTTTGTCCCCAAGACTTAGAGTGAAAAATCTGTGTACAAAAGTATTAGGAAAAATTGTGGTATGGCCTCATGAGACCAAATTTTATGAACTTCCTCAAAGCTATAGGAAATAAGCAATTTTAAGGTCATGGGAAGCACTTAGGACAGACTATTAAAAGAAGTATGGACTCTTATACACACTGGATAGCCTTTACTGTGTTAAAACTGTGCTGGGAAAAATAGGAAGATATCCTCAAAGGTTAGTAGTAATGGGATTACAGGCTATTTTGATTTGGGTTTTCTGTATTTTTAAAGTTTTCTATAATGAGGATATTCATTTCATAATCAGGAAGACAGTTCTTTTTTTTTTTTAATTTAGACACTGACTTACAAAGTTATTTATAATAGTTTCGGCATACAGTGTTCCAGCACCAGTCCCACTACCAGTGTCAGCGTCCCTCTACCAGTGTCCCCAGGTTCCTTCCCACCCACGCGCCGGTCCTGCCACCTTAACAGGCACGTTTTTAAGTGTGGTTATTGTAGTTTGATCTCTGTTGTTCACTCTGTGGGTTAAAGACTTGCCTATACCTCACCTCTGTCCCACTACTGTGCCCATGTTCCCTGATCCCTGTGCCTGTTACCTTCCAAACACCACACCTTACTTCCCCCTCTAATTTGTCTCCTTCCCTGTCCCGATTTCTTTAACGTAGGGCCAAGGGTTTGTGAGCCTCAGATGCCTTGCATTCCCTTGTCATGTTACTCTGTACACCACAGAGAAACGAGACCTTGTACTTCTTCTGACTTATTAAACATGATCTCCTCTAGTTCCATTCAAATTGCGATGAGTTGCATGAGTTGATTGTTCCTTGCAGCTGCACAGTATTCCATTGTATATATGCCAGGCCTTCATTATCTATGCATTCATCTTTGACACCTAGCTTGATTCTATATTCTAGTTTTTGTACTAGTGCTGCCATGAATGTTGGTATGCATATGTCCTCTTGAACAAATGTTTTTGTGTCTCGGGGATAGATACCAAGAAGTGAAATTGCTGGATCCTATGGAAGTTCTGTTCTTACTTTTCTGAGAAATCTCCCTGCTGTTTCCCATAAGGGTTGAACCAGACAACATCCCCACCAGCAATGAATTCTCCTTCCTTCCTTCCTTCCTTCCTTCCTTCCTTCCTTCCTTCCTTCCTTCCTTCCTTCCTTCCTTCCTTCCTTCCTTCCTTCCTCCCTCCCTCCCTCCCTCCCTCCCTCCCTCCCTCCTTCCTTCTTTCCCTCCCTCTCTCTCTCTCTCTGTCTCTCTCTCTCTCTTTCTCTCTCTTTCTCTTTTTTCTTAATGGTTTTGGGGCCACACCTGGTCGTCCCCGGGGCTTTTTCCTGGTCCTGTGCCGAGGCACCCCTCCTGGCAGGTGAGGAGGACCACAGGGGGATCAAACCCAGCTCAGCTGTGTGCAAGACAAGCGCCCTTTGCTGCACTCTCTCGCCGCCCTGGGAGTTCCTTTTTGACACTGCCTGTGCATTCGTGTCTACAGCTTGTTTGGCCGAGTGAAGCACATTGTCCACCAGGCCTTCTGGGACCTCCTGGAATCAGAACTGAATGCTGAGCCTCCGGAGTACGAACACGCCATCAAGCTCTTTGAGGAAATCCGAGAGGCAAGTGGAGGTTGTTTTTACTCACTGCTAGTTCCTGCCCCCGCCCCCCACCCCCACCCCAGCCTTACTACTTTGTCAGCCTCCAAAAAGGAGTTTCTTTTGTGAAAAACAAAAACAAAAACAAAAACCTGAGGTCAGTCAGAAAAACGGGGTGCAGAGGAGTGGCTGGTGAGAGCATAGGATGGCCAGAGACCTAAGGAGGAGTCTGTCTGTCTCTGTATGACTTTGTCTCTTGTCTTTTTCTCTGTGTCTCTGTCTCTCTGTGTCTTTGTCTCTGTCTCTAGTAGTTTCAGCTCCTATTTACAGAGCACAGACTATACTAAGATTATTTGTTAATCCTTACTGTAACACTGTAAAATAGTTATTTCTCTTACTCTTTTCTTTATATATACGAGTTACTTTTCCAAGTAACTTTATGTATACAAGTCACTTTTCCAAGGTCAGAGCAATAGTACAGCCTTGCATGAATCTAACCTGGGTTTAATCCCTGGCATCCCATATGGTCTCCCTGGCATCCTTTATAGTCCCCCAAGCACTGCTAGGAATGATTCCTGAATGCAGAGCCAGGAGTAACCCCTGAGTACTGCAGGTGTGGCCCAAAAACAAACAAACAAAAAATACCCGCTTTAGTATTATTTATTTATATTTATTTAGTATTACTAGATGCAAAATCATAGAGGGAAATATATCTGTATGCCTCTCAAAGAGCCTGGCAAGCGACCGAGAGTATCCCGCCCGCATGGCAGAGCCTGGCAAGCTCCCCGTGGCGTATTCGATATGCCAAAAACAGTAACAATAACAGGTCTCATTCCCCTGACGCTGAGTCTCCAATTGTTGGGAAGGACGAGTAGGAGAGGCTGCTAAAATCTCAGGGCTGGGATGAATGGAGACGTTACTGGCACCCACTCGAGTAAATCAGTGAACAGTGGGATGGCAGTGATACAGTGATAACTCTTTTCTTTAAAGAACCCAGTTCCCAGCCTTGCCCGGGGCCACGTAATTTAGAAGCGTGAAGAGCAATTTGTACTGCTACTCCGCTCCCAGCCCTCGCTAGTGTAGAAGGACAGTGTTTTCTGTGTCATGGATACTTAATAAAGGTTGCTCACGTGATCAGTAATAAATCTTTTATATGTGAAATATAATACATTGTATTAACGCAGCACATGATACTAACTAGGGTGGTACTAATAGACACTGCCAAGGGGTGTCGCACTAGCTCTCGGCCCATTTGCTTCTCTTTAGGGAATTCTTCGGGAGCCATCATCTGCAGCTTATTCTTTCTTTCTTTATTTTGTTTGCTTCTTGTGTCACACCCCGCAATGCTCAGGGGTCACTCCTGGCTCATGCACTCAGGAATTACTCCTGGCGGTGCTCAGGGGGACCATATGGGATGCTGGGAATCAAACCCAGGTTGCCCGCATGCAAGGCAAACGCCCTACCCGCTGTACTATCGCTCCAGCCCCATTTTAAAAAAATTTATTATTATTATTTTTTTGCTTATTATTTTTCTATGTTTTTATCTGTAAACTTTTGGAGGTTTTTCCAGTGCTGCTGATTTCTCACGAGCTTTTCATTCAGATCACAATTTCCCAAGTGGGGGCTTTAATTCAGATGTAGTTTCCTTTTCAGGATCGAGATACTCACCTACCACCTGTCTTCATAAACTTCCCCTATGTCCACACATCAGGATGTGGACAAAGAGTTTAGTCCTCTGGAAAAGGAAAAATAGACAGGACAACTTGGACTCAGAACGGTGTTGCCAATGTTTTTTGTTTTTCCTTTTTCGATGTAGATTCTTCTTTCTTTTCTGACTCACGGTGGCGGCCGGCTTCGCACCCAGATCTCGGAAGTGTTGGACACAGACCTCATCAGGCAGCAGGCCGAGCACAGCACCGTGGACATCCAGGGGCTGGCCAACTACATCATCAGTACCATGGGAAAGCTGTGTGCCCCCACTCGAGACAACGACATTAAAGAGCTAAAGGTCACCGGCAACATCGTGGAGGTGCTGAGGTCAGTACTTCCACTGCTTGACTGTCCGTAGAGCACTTTGGCCGTAATAATGGTCCTTCAAAGGAGTCCCTGACCCTGAGGAGGGAACCAGATAAGCAGTGTGTCCGGCAGTTGCTTTGGAGGGTATATATAGAACCCGGCAAGGCTGTGCGTTGGCAAGGTTCTGCCCTTCAGGAGCCCGTGATGAGAATAACAGGAACCCCAGGGAGTTGATGGTCTTCTAAAGGGGTAGATCTTACACTTGGAATTACCGTTGTGCTAAAGGCTATGGAAGAGGAAGTGGTGGCAATTAATAGCAGCTCCAGCAAGCACGGTTGGAGGGAGGGAGGCAGGCGGATCAGGGATTTAGAAAGGCTTCTAAGTCTTTTAATTTATATTTTGATTGAAGTAATAATTGCACCTTAATTTTATACTTGGAGAATAAACACTCTGGGGATTCAGGAGGCCGATTTGGGAGGTACAAGCAGTGCCTTCTCTGAAAAATAACCTTATCAGGTGGCCATTAGAATCTCAAAACCATTTCTGAGGATGCTGATTTTTATAGCCTGTCAAATAGGTAAACGTGAACTAATTTCGACTTAATTTCTCGGTTCTCTTGCTTTAACCCTAAACATTTTAGACAAATATTTCACGTCCTGGACCTTATGAGGATGGACATGGTCAATTTTGCTATTAGAAGTATCAGACCAATTCTTCAACACCAGTTGGTGGATTATGAGAGAAACAAGTTCCAGGAAATTTTAGAAGAAACTCCAGGTAAGTACATACAATATGTATTTATACTGTAAGGGAGAGCATCATACTAAGTGAAATGAGGCAGAAGGAGAGAGACAGATACAGAATGACTGCATTCATTTGTGGTGTATAAAAATATATATGTAGTAGAAGAACTAGTAACACAGTGGTAGGGCATTTGCCTTGCATGCGGCCGACCCGGGTTCAATTGTTTCGTCCCTCTCGGAGAGCCCGGCAAGCTACTGAGAGTATCCTGCCCGCATGGCAGAGCCTGTCAAGCTACCCATGGCGTATTCGATATGCCAAAAACAGTAACAGATCTCACAATGGAAACATTACTGGTGCCTGCGCGAGCAAATCGATAAACAACGGACGACAGTGCTACAGAAGTAATATCCATGACCAGGCAAAACAGGCGATTTTAATTTTTATACCTTAAGGAGTGTCACTAAAGCTTTTTATTGGCCGTTCCTGTAAACACTATTTCACTTCTAAAACTGATTTCACATGCTTATCGTTCCTTACTGTGTCCCTGGAGCTATAGCAAGCACTGTTCATTTGTTCATGAATTTTACAAAAGCATTAATTGAGGATACAGTGGGTAGGAGCTTGTCTTGCACTTGGCTGACCCGAGTTCGCTCCCCAGCGCCACATACGGTTCCGTGTGCATAGTGCACTGAGCAAAACAGAATCGAGAGGCGACCCCCCCGCGAGCTGCTGTTCAGGTAGGCAGGACAAGCCAGCAAAATGAGGCCATGTCAGATATATTCTTAGTGGCTCTGAAGAAGCATTCCGGTAGGGGTCAGAGCAGCGGTACAGCAGGTAGGGCGTTTGCCTTTCACGTGGCCAACCTGGGTTCCATCTGTGGCACCCACGATGGTCCCTGGAGCATCGCCAGGGGCATCCTTGAGCTCAGAGCCAGGAGCCTGCCAAGCACTGCTGGGTGTAGCCTTCAAATAAAACAAAGAAGAAGCTTTAGGATAAAGGGACCACCAGCAAAGGGGCTGGGGTGACGGCAGGGGTGTCTCCTAGATGAGCTGGACTGAGAAGGCCTCTTCAGAAAGTAATATTTGAACACAGTTCATACATATGTGAGCTCTGACAAGTGCTCTGACCCGGAAGCACAACCTGGCTTGTGAAGTTGGGCAGACAGGTGGGCGGCCCAGCCAGAGTAGAGTAGGCAAGGGACGGGAGAGAGACGCGAGGCCGAGAGGTCGGCAAAGGAAGGCCTCCTGGGGCCTTGTTGGAAACTGGGGGGAATGAAGGGTCCTCTAAATGTGGGTGCATGGTTGGAAACCCTCCGTGGGTCATTGGGAATGACTGCATGCAAGTGAAAACTGAGGGGCATTGTGGGTCCCTCAGTGTGGTTGTGTGATGGAAAACCTTCCGTTGGCTAGGCCACGGGGAAATGACAGCATGGGAATCCTTGGTAACCTCACCGAGAGCAGTTTCAGCGGGTTGGTGGGCACTGAAATGGAACGGGAAGGGACTCAAGACAGGCTGTGAGCAGAGGAAGGTAGCGCCTCCTTGCATCCTCACAGTTTTTCAGAATAATGGGTCCTGTTAGACCTTTGCTGTAGAGTCAAGGAACTGGAGACGCCAGGTGTCACACAGTTTGGGCCAGAGTCAACTCTGGTTCCCTCACTGGCAAATCTTGGTACTTTAATGACCCGCCCTCACCCTGCTTCTCCTGAACTGAAGTTTCTTCTTATCCCGAGAGTCTGTGTGATGAAAGAAGTGCCACCTTCAGAGGGGTTTGCGCAGCTTGCTTGTCCAGGAGGGTTGGCTCTGGCCCAGGAGGGTCACCTGAGGAACCATCCGTGAAGATGGACACACTCTGCTTGGGAACAGGGGGCCTCCGGTGAGCCAGGAGCCCTGCTGTCCTTGGTGATACCACCTCAGGGACTCTAGTTCGGCTTCTCCTGAGCAGACTCGGATCTGTGGGAGGAAGCGCAGACAACCAGCTTGCTTCCTAGCAACTGGAACTGATTTAGCTTTGGAACTGGCCCCTCTTTTTTAATGGTAGTGCTGGCTAAGCACTTGTTACGGCCAAACACTATATTTACCAGCTCGTAGAAGCCTCGTGGTAGCCCCAGGGGGCTGGTTCTGTTATCAGCTACTGTCGACAAGTCGGGAAACTGAGGTTGAGGTATTTAGACGATTGCTATTGAGAGGTAAAGCCTAGATGACGCAGACATGTCTTTGCCCCAAAGCAGTGGACTGTACCTTCACCTGCTGTGCAAACACTTCCTGTCGCGGAGGTAGATGCCCACCTCTCGGGGATTTTGGGGCTGGGGTGGCCTATGAGGGTAGATGACATTTAAGGATCCTTCCACAACAAATTTCTGTGCTCCAGGGTTATATTGTAGAGAGAAGGGTTAAAGGAATTAGCGCCTGAGATAGAATCGGAATCTGAAACCTGAACGACCACGGAAACTGTGTTCTTTGCGGTGTCTTCCAAGGCCTGGTGGTTGGCGGCATTCGCTTGTCTGTGCATACGCAGACATAGACATGTGTGCAAACTTCCCCGTGTTTGGAAGCAAGCTGTCTTGGCATCTGTATTCATGTATAAAGTTGAATTACAAGTTTGTTCATTTCAAGTGATTGTCTCTCACCATAAAAGCCAGGCTTAGTGACCTATGATTAATTTATTTGGGTCTTTCACATTGACTGGGATTTTTTCAGAGATTTAAAAATAGCATAAATCCATATGGGCATATGGGGTCATTATTTCTCTCTTCTAAGTATGTTTCCAGATAAATACAGCCCAGGAAGCAGTTTATTTGTCGTTTGTTAATGATATCCTCAAGTCACCCTGCCAAGTCGGCCACTGGGGTTTAACATCAAAGTAAGAGCTTCCCATTGTCATAGAGAAGGACAAAAATTGATTGGAATCTGGTGTATATGTGACATTGTAAAGGGATTATTAGAAAATTAATATAGAGAAATACCCTGAGTTTCTGAACTATCTTTAAAAATAGTTTTTTGGGAGGTTGGGTAGGGGTCTGTTTTTGGGCCACACACAGCAGTGCTCAGGGTTTACTCCTGGCTCTGTGCTCAGGAGTCACTCCTGGCAGTGCTCAGGAGACCATTTGGAATGCTGGGGATCCAATCCTGGTCAGCCCATGCAAGATAAGGACCCTACCTGCTGTGCTATCTCTCTGGCCCCAGCAATTTTATTTTTGCTTAAGATAAGGTTTTCTCTTGCTTAAAATACACCTCCCCCAGCCCCCCAAAAAAAGCCTTAGGTAGTGATCCGAGTTCCTTGACAAAGCATCAGCAAAGTAACCACATGAGATCTATCAATCAATCAGATTACCCCGGACAGAGTGATAGATAGGTCCCTCCCTGTTGGGCAAGAAGGGAGGCAAATTGCAGTAAATCGTAGCCATACCCAGTAGTGCCAAGGAGGTGGGGCAGCAGCAGGTTGCCAGAGATTGAACTCAGAGCCTGGCTCACGCTAGGAACGTGCTCTGCTCTGCCATTTTCGCTCTTTGGGGCCATTTGATTGGCCCCACGAGTCATTCTTTGTTTCGTGTTTGGATCACACCTGGCAGTGCTTCAGGGCTCACTCCTGGCTCTGTGCTCAGGAGACCAGATGGGGTGCTGGAGACCTAGCCTGGGCAGGCGCCATGCAGGTTACACCCTGCCCTCTCGACTATTGCTGTAGCCCCCCCACAGGTAGGAAGATACACAGGGAGGTCAGGTTTATGTAATGTCACAGCCGAGCAAATGTTTTAATGAACTGTATTTCATGTAATTATCTTTAAGATAACAGGGACAGGTGTTTTCCAAAAATTCTTAATTTGCATTTTTAATTGCATCTGTATGACTTGTCTTTGATATCATTTTAAATGTATCAGCTTTTTAATGTATGAGCTCTAAATAATTAAACTTGCAGGGTCCGAGAGATAGTAGAGTGGATCAGGTGCCGGCCTCACACATGGCTGACCAGGGTTCGATTTCCGGAATCCCATAAGGTTCCCAGAGTACCACCAGGAGTGATCCCTGAGTGCAGAGCTGTGAGTGACCCCTAAGCATAGCCAGGTGTGCCCCCCCCCAAAAAAAAGCAGCCAATTAAACTTTCAGCATAAGTACTTCCACCAAATTGTAATTATGTCCATGATTATTTAAATCTACTCTCGATCTCTCCCCTATCTTTTAAATAAAAGACACAAATCTTTTACATTTCTGTTTTAAAAAAAAAAAGCTCGAAAAAAGCAAGAATGACACAGCTAAAGATAAATAAAGTAAAGAGAGTCTGAGGGTGGTTTTGTTTTAGGGGGCAAAGGGAGCTACTGATAAATCAGCCCGTTCAAATGCCCAGTGTCTGAGGATGTTGCCGTGTGACCATTCTTTATTTTGGTCTCTAGCTCTTTTATAAATTATGTACCTAGGGCCTGGAGCCATAGCATAGTGGGGAGGGCATTTGCCTTGCACTCAGTCGAACTTGGGTTCGATTCCCAGCATCCCATATGGTCCCCCGAGCACTGCCAGGAGTAATTCCTGAGTGCAGAGCCAGGAGTAAGCCCTGTGTGTTGCTGGATATGACCCAAAAAAGCAAAAACAAAAAAACCTGCACCTCAGTTCAGTCTACGGGTGTTCAACTGCCACCTTAAAAACCTACCAGATCTTTAATTCCATCTAAAGTTGGATATAAAAGGATATGAAAGCAGTTTGACGGGCAGGAAACTTTTGAGCTGGGTCTCAGGTAGAGCAGGTGAAGTTCACCTCTAGGCAGGCAGCCTCAGAGAAGTCTTGTCTCCAAACTTGAATCCTTCTGGAATAGACTCTTAAGGTGTAAGATGTGTTTAGTTCACAGTGTAAAAGACATTTTATTCAAGGTTTGAGGATAAACTTGTAAACTAAATAAATGTGGGTCATTGGCTTAAGCCAGGGCGCCACAATTGGGGGTGACTTTGCACCTCTGGAAGGCCCTGGAGCCGTGTCTGGGCACATATGATTGTCAACAAATGGGGAGGGAAGTGCTGCTCGTGTCCAGTGTGGACAGGAGTGGACAGGACACAACAACCCTCTCCCCTCTCAACAAGGAAGATTCTGTCTACAAAATCATTAGTGCCGAGGTCAAGACTTGATCTAAGAGGTGGATGCATCCATGTCATGGCGTGTTTAGAATGTGCCTGACTCTCCCAGTTTTTTTTTTCTTTTTTTAATTTTATTTTTATAAAGTTGTTCACAGTAATTTATTACTTTCAGTATTCCAACACCAATCTATCCACCATTACACCACCACCATTTTGAGTTTTCCCAAACACTCCCCCCCCATGAAAATTGTTGTATTTCACCTTGGAGCCATTAAACCCCTGAATAAGAGATCACTAACATCTTGTTATAGGTTGAGCCTTGTGTGCTAATACCTATTTCTATCTGTATGTATATATTTGATCAAGATCAGTGGCCTTGCACTTTACACCCCATCAAATGTGGTGTGCTATTCTTGGTACATCAGTGGCATAAAGTTTGAGATATCATTCACAGCCACACGCTCCAGGAATTCTAAGTTGGGTGATAGAACTGGAGTTAAATTTTTAACTGAATGGTGATTTTGGGGTCTGGAGGCATCTCCGCAGTGTGTTGCTCTCTTCCAACATTTCTTTGTGAGTCTCTGGATTATGGCCAGTAATGAGCTTCTACGGTGCCCAGAGGCAGTTTGCGGGCATGACTGCCAGGCTCCCAGAAGCACAGGGAGATGGGGGGAGGGCGTCCATTCCCGACTCTCTGCGAGCCTGGAGATTTCAGTTACCAAACTCGAATAACTCTCCCAGCTTCTTTCGTTGTACTGTCTTCTCTGCCTGGAATGACAGTCCTTTCCTCTGTCTGCTTTGCATCTCCAGCGTCTCATACAAGGCTCAGCGTCTACGGTTCTATCTCCCGACAAGCTCTGCTCCCTTCCCTCTCCCTGGTATCTGTCCCACTATAATTGTTAGTTTACAAGTCTCTCTCCCCCCTCAACCATCTTGGTTATAAGCTTTGGCATGTCTTACCATTCCTGCCCAGTACCTAATGGAATACTCACCAACAAAGGGATCCGTGAGCCAGAGGACAGTTATGTGGCCTTTTTCCTTTCAGGTGCTCTTAAACAAACTACAGAATGGATAAAAGAATCTCTAGAGGAAGAATTAGGTTCTCTTTCTGAGACCACTGGAACTCCTGGAGCTGAAGGTACTTCCAAAGCAAGCCTGAGCCCTACATTGGTGCTAAATAAAAGTTACTTGAAACTGTTACAGTGGGATTACCAGAAAAAGGTATTTCCAGAGGTGAGTGACTTTTTTTCCCTCACTCCTGTTTTCCAGCATTTTAATTCTCTCGTTCTTACTGTGAGTCAGCTGCACTCTCTGCTGCATGTAACTTTCATGACTTTACTGAAACCTGATAAAAATGAGAATTTGGGATGTAACATTGCTGATTTTTACAACTTTCATGGTTTTGAACTTTTCTTTCCCTGTCTGTTTTTAAATAAACACTCTAGACACTCATAACAGATGAAGGCCGTCTTCAGGAACTGGCGGAAAAGCTGAATCAATTGAAGATGATTGCCTGTTTGGCCCTGATTATCAAGAACATGGTGGGTGCTGTTATAGAAGGCCAGCCCGAGCTTGCCAACAGGTTAAAAAGGATTTCAGCCGTTCTGCTTGAAGGCATGAGCAAGAAGTAAGTTCCCAAGTTCCCCGTGTTTCTGTGCCCCCCCCCCCCCGAATCCCCCCTGCAACAGTAAGGCAGAGAACAGGGATCACCTTGGACATCTGATCATGTTATTCAGGACTGAGCTTTAGAGACGCTTGCCTTACACTTTCTTTCCTAGAGTTTCTTTTAGTATCTCTGAAGGCTGAGTGTCAGGAAAGGGTCTTCTTCGTGCTCTATGCCTGGCTGAGTGTGGTATTTTCACTTAGGCTGGGTGTGGACGCAAGAGGTTGTCTTTGTGCTGTGAACACAGAACACAGAAGGTCCCCAAGCCAGGTGTCCAGATGCTCTAGCTTTCTCAATGACCAGGTTTACCTGACTCCTTCATTGTTCTGTAATGAGTGGCTTACCAACTCCCCTTCTCCCACCTCTTATTGAAGCCTTTTGAAATAATGCCATTTACATCCTTCACAGACGTTGACATAGGTCTGGTGAAGGTTTTTGGTGTTTTTGTTTTGTTTTGTTTTGTTTTGTTTTCCACAAAACTCATTCTCAGTGTCATGACATCACTGAATGCTAAATCCCAGTTTGATTTTGCATTTAGATCTTTTTTTTTTGGTTTTTGGGTCACACCTGGCGATGCACAGGGGTCACTCCTAGCTCTGCACTCAGGAATCACCCCTGGCGGTGCTTAGGGGACCATATGGGATGCTGGGACTCGAACCCGGGTCGGCCGTGTGCAAGGCAAACACCCTACCCGCTGTGCTATCGCTCCAGCCCCCATTTGCATTTAGATCTTCATGCTCGGAATCCTTTGCAAGCCAGAAAAGTCCTGATCTCACTCAGAGACTAGATGCTTCTGTGGGTCACCTGTGGGTCCGCTCTGGCTGGCTTTCCGTTCATGTATTTCCAGGGACGTGTACCTTTTATTTCCCTCATGCAGAGAAATCCTCTTTCTCTCCCCCAAATCTCTGTCCATTACACAGCACATAAATGACCAGGTAGAGTCATAGCCACATGGTCATAGGCTCCAGAAGGGGCCTGAATGATCACAGAATCCAAAGTTCTTATTTCGGACTGAAGCTCAGAGAGAAACCAGGATTTGCTCCTGGCTTCATGGCAAGAAACGGGCATCCCAAGGTCTGACCGTTCAAAGGCCCGGCCTCTCCTAGTCTTTGCTGCTACCCTGACGAAATGGTTGTGCCACCCTTCGGCCCTCAGACCTAAAATGAAAGCAACCCTCTCTGCTTCTGCATCTCGTCTTTCCTCAACGTCTCCTCACGTTGGTGAACGATTACTTTCCAGAAACATTCTCTGATGAAGTTTTTAGGGAACCCCCAGTTTCCTGAGGGATGAACTGCTTGCTAAAAGAACAGACATTCGGATCTGTCAAAGTTTCAGTCCCAGACCTGCCACTGCTCTGTGTGTTCCTGTGTGTTCCTCTCTCCCTGACTGACAAGAAAGGGGGAATCGTTGTTCCAGCTGGAGTTGTGAGAACTTTCAGAGGGTTTGTGTGAAGCACTTAGAGCTGGCACGCAGTCAGCACGTGGCTAGCATTAGTTTTCAGTGACTGTTTTATTGTAAAATCATCCTCTGTGGTGGCTTTATTGTTTTCTTGACTCTTCTCCCGGGTTGGTGCTAGCACATGAATGTGGTCAATTTTCAAGTCCCCCGCACTGTGGACGGGGCAGTACCGCTCACACTGTGAAAAGGCAGATAATCCCGAGTGGTCAGTTGGGTTGGACGATGCCATTTGGAAATTAACAAGAGTTGTGACATCTTTAATGTACCTTGGGATGTGCTAAAAATGAAATTTTTCCTTCATAATGGGGGCTGGAGAAATAGCACAGCAGGTAGGGCGTTTGCCTTGCACGCGGCCTACCCGGGTTCGATTCCCAGCATCCCATATGGTCCCCTGGGCACTGCCAGGAGTAATTCTTGAGTGCGTGAGCCAGGAGTAACCCCTGTGCATTGCCGGGTGTGACCCAAAAAGAAAAAAACAACTCTCAGATTAAAAGTAGAAGAAAGCAAGGCAGTGGATAGAAAGCCAGGAGGTGAACAAGTTGCCATCATCAGTCTACCTTGGGTGCACGTGCTGGAACCCCAAGGGCAGGTCCAGTGTAGACTGATTACAAAATTTAGTCAAGGCAGAACAAGAAGAACTTAATTCTTCTTGTCATAAGAGATAGTGGGAAACAGTTTTCAGTATTTTCTTCTTGTCAGGTATTTATTTCCTTTCTGACAACATGCTAAGAATAAATCAGTGAGTTTAGAGGCAGAGCCAAGATTTGAACCTAGGTCACACAGTGACACAGGATATCCCCTAATTTCTTCACAACACTGTCTCCTACTACCATGCTCTTTTCTCTTTAATTTCCATTTTGCACAGAACTGTCTTTAAGATCCTTTCTGGATGGTGAGATGCACTTCTCAGTCATCATTCCCCAGTAGTGTGGACCTGACCGATGCTTTTTTTTTCCAGTTACCTCTTCTTTCTTACTGAGCAAGCAGCCCTGCCCTTTATAGTTTTCTGGACTTTATTTGGGATTATTTGGAATTATTTGGGATTATTGATTAGCTCTGTGAATTTAATAATAGAAAGTAAATAATAAATAAATAATTAAATAAATAAAGTAAATAATAGAAAGTAAATAATAAATAAATAATTTTATTTATTATTAAAATTATTTTAATAATAAAATTAAAAACAAATTCCTTGTTTTTAATTCATGTTATATGTTTACTACCTAGGAATGGGTAATTATTTAATCTCATTTTAGAAACACATTAATATATATATATTTAGTTGGTGTATTCAAATCAAAGGGATATCCTTTTTTTTGTATGTTTTTTATTAGTTTATTTTTAATTAGAGAGTCAACGTGAGGGTACAGTTACAGATTTATACATTTTTGTGCTCATGTTTCCCCCATACAAAGTTCAATAACCCATCCCTTCACCAGTGCCCATTCTCCACCACCAGTAAACCCAACATCCCTCCCACCCTCCCCAGTCCTGTCTGCCCCCACCCCACACTGCCACTATGGCAGGGTCTTCAAAGGGATATCCTTTTAAAGACTAAATGGGGACTTTCCCTTTCTGAAAGCCCTTCATGAACATGGGGTTACAGACTGATCATCAGGATCATATTCCTGTCTGTGCTTTCCTGCTTTCCTATTTAAGTACAACATATCGTATCAAGTGGTTTTAATTTGTTTAAAAATTTGCTACTTAAAATTTAATGAGCTACTCCTAAGTTCATTCTAATAGATGCACATGTCGTCTGTAGAAAAGGAAATCAGCATTTATTTGAAGTAAGTTAGTGTATCTTACTTGCTTATTTTGGGCTTGGGGACACATTTGACAGTACTCAGGGCTTATTCCTGGCTCTGTGCTCAGGAGTCACTCCTGATGGGCTCAGGGGACCCACCATATCGGGGGCCGAATCAAACCTGGTCAGCTGCGGGCAAGGCAAATGACCTCCCCACTGTATTATCTCTCCAGCCCAGCATCTCTTATTTAAAAACACAAAAACTGGTGAACAGAAACACTCTCCATGGTGGGATTTTGATTTTTGTTTCGTTAGGACCTTTAACCTGAAGGAAGTCTTGAATTCCATCGGTGTCCAGACGTGCGCTGAGGTTAATAAGACCCTCACCGAGAGAGGCCTGCCTACTTTAAATGCTGAAATTCAAGCTAATCTGGTGGGCCAGTTTTCAAGTATCGAAGAGGAAGGCAACCCCATCCGGACATTGATTGGTGAGTCTCCCCGTTCCGATTGGCTTTTGTTTCACATCCAAGTAGTTTGAACTTTCTGAATTTGATTAATATCATGTGGCAGTCAAACTTGAGTCAAAAAGACTGCCTAAGTTCTCTTGGAGCATGAGTACTGGAAATAAAAAGAAAACACTGATATTTTCAAAGGTTCGGGATTTACTGCATCAGGTGGTATGACAGTGTAGGGGAGGTGGGGGCTCGGGGCCACTCCAGCCAGTGTGTCTTTCTGAACGAAACAACATAATGCTGCCTGTTATTTTTAAAGCCTTGGTCATACAATTCAAACCAGCTGACTGTGGGCTCACAGAAAAAGAAAAATCTAGCCCCGCCCAGAGTTAGTTTAGACAAACTGATGTCTCTTCCTTGACTAGGCACAGAGAGACAAAGATTCAAAAGGTCACAGTACTTGGAGGTCAAAAGTTGGGTTTCTTTGCACCAGATTACCAGGAAAGGGTCAGGTGTCAAGTGGTGTTGCTGGGTTGGGAAAACAGATGGTGTCTGTCGGGATGTTTTCTAGTCCCTCTGGTAGGAAAAGAATGTTATGTTTCTGGACTAGATCAAGCATAACGGAATTGTGTCTTCTCAAGAGAGCCAGTAGGGCTGGCTTCGGTACAGCTTCACCAGACTTTGCCACGGGCGTGTTTCCGCTGTCTGTCTGTCTGTCAGCATGTCCTTCCTCGGGGCTGGCTGTCTCTACTGCTCCACAGGCCTTTCCGCTCCGGCCTGTGTCTACCCAGTGTTCGCAGGTGGAAAACAGGCACATCTCCCTTTCCGTGCAGACAGCGACCCGCAATGCTGTCTCCTCGGGTGTCAGTGGCCTGCCTAGGACATACCCACTTGAGAATCAGTCGTGGTGACGGGGAGCCAAGGAACTCAAGCCCAGGGTGTGTGTTCAGTGCCTGGAACCTGGCACAGCAGGGGACATGTTTCCTCCGAACACCCAGGTGCTGTGGCCACCGAGGGCGAACGGCTGCTGCCCGGGTGTAAAGCAGTGTCCTAAGAGACCGTCCCGTCATTCGAGGGTGAATCCACACGTCTTCGGGTGCACACTCACAGCCGAGGACACATTGCTTATTAACGGAGGCTCTCCAACGGTGTGTCTCGGCCTTAGCCCTGTGGTGATGGAATGCACGGGATCATGGCCACGCTGGCCCCTTAATAGCGCCAGGCTTCAACCCTGGGCCCAGGAAAAAAAGCCTGTTTGTGTTAGAGGTGACGGTTGCTAAGTCACCAGCCTGGCATAAGAGCAGCAGCCTGGGGCTGGACTCATGCAGGACCTTCCCTGCTGGCAGAGTCTGCCCCCCAGCCTGTGATGGTCTACAGGGGAAGACGCCAGCCTGACGACAGCCTGGGCCACATGCCTCTCCCTAGAGCCCCCGGTGACTGCCATGGCGGCCTCGTCAGGATAGGACACCACTGCTATGAGCTGTACCGTGTGGGCCTGTTGTTGGCATTTAACAAATGTGGGTGGAAACTGAGGCAGTTGAGTCGCCCTTCTTGTGGTCACATGACTGTGCTGAGTAGGGCTTCTTACCAGGTGGTCTCATTTTGGGGGATGGTGGGTAAATTAAAAAAAATGTTTTTTTTAATCGAATCACAGTGGTATACACAGTTATAAAGTATTCCATGATTAGATTTCAGTCATATAATGTCCCAGCACCCATCCCTCCAGCAGTGTACATTTCCCAAAACCAGTGGTTCCAGTTCTCACCCCCCACCTCTATGGCAGACACTTTTCTTCTCTTTCTTCTCTCTCTGTCTCTCTCTCTCTTTTTTTCTTTTTGGGTCACACCGAGCGATGCACAGGGGTTACTCCTGGCTCTACATTCAGGAATTACTCCTGGCGGTGCTGGGGGACCATATGGGATGCTGGGAATCGAACCCAGGTTGGCTGCGTACAAGGCAAACACCCTACCTGCTGTGCTATTGCTCCAGCCCCTCTCTCTCTTTAATTTTTTAGTACAAAGTCTTTTAATACGGACAAGGTCTATTTAAGATAATTATACTGAGACATTTGCTTTCTATATGTTATTGACCCAGAGTTGGGGTGTGTGTAGGCATGTGCCAGGGGTACAACCCAGATCCTCACACATGCCAGGTCAGGGTTCTACTGCTGGGATCCTGCTTTTGAAAAAACGGGGTAGGATCATTACCCCTTGCCTTCCCTTTATCTATATCCTTTCTTACAAAGTTAGGCCCCATTTTGTTACGCTCACTGCCTTGAGAATTCCAACTATTTCTTCATCTGGGTGGTCCAGGGCTCTGTAGACTCGGATCTGGCCTTTTTCCAGATGCTGTCGGACTCTTCAGCTTACAGGCATCTCTGCCTGGCTGCTCCGGGTCAGCATCACATTTACCAAAAGTGGGGGCTTCTGTCACATACAGCATTCTGATTTTCACCTGCATTTCAAACTGGCTTATTCCTTGAATTGACCAACACCACCCAGAGCTGCTGCTGACCCAAATCAGAGGCTTCAGAAACCACTTTAGGTTTGTCTTCTTGCTTTTCCTCTCGGTCCTGTTTGTTCCCAATCACCACTTACTAGCCCTGTTCATCCACCTTCCCAACTCGCCTCCGCTCTTAACTCCGCTGCCTTTGCTACGGTAAGCCCAGACACCTGTTGCCGTGCACCTGTGTGGTTGCATTAACTTCTCAAGTCTTTCGACTTCTAATCTCTGCCTGCCAAAATCTGGTGCTCAAATACATCTGTTGAATGAACCTCTCATTGACTGGGTGGTCTCACGTTCAAAAGTCTCTGACTGGCACCGAGAAGGTGGGCTCCAGTCCTTCGCTTTCCACCATAGCCGCGTCCAGCCCAGTCTTTGCCGAGTCACTTCGCAGTACCCTCCGTGTGAGCAGATATGTCCCCATCGTTCGTGCTGAACTCACGGGACTTGCTTTGGCTGAGGGAAGATCAGTGAGAACGATGTGAACAGATCTGTGCTCCCACTCCCTGGGGTCTTCCATGAAAAGAGCATGTCCCAGAAGATCACTGTGAGGGTCCTGGGGAAAAGCCTTTGAGAAGGTCTTAACTGCCTGTATTCATTTGAACACCATCATTACAGTCAGTCTGTGTAGCCAGCCCTAATTCCAGGGACTTGACAACACCAGAATCTTCTTTTCCCCTTCCTTTTGAGTTCTGGAGTCAGCTGGGCGGCTCTGTCAGAGACTGTGCATTGGACTCGGGGTTGCTTGTGTGTCTTGAGTCCTGGTGCTTGTCTCAGTAGAACTCGGATTCTTTCTTGGGCCCAAGAGAGAGCACAGCAGGATTGGGTGTTTGCCTTGCCTGCAGCCAACCCAGGTTCAGTTTCTGGCACTGCAAACGGTCCCTTGAGCCCACCAGGCGTGATCTCTGAGCTCAGAGCCATGAGTAGTCAGTCCTAAGCATTGTCAGGTGTGACCAAGAAACCAAAACCAAACCAAAAAACAAACTAAAAAAAAAAAAGAACCCGCCTAAGACATTCCCATCACTTTGATCTCTTGCTTGTTGGCAAAGTAGTCAGAGTACCTGGGTGCTCTCTGGGGCCTTCTTTAAGATAAGGGAAGTACTTGGAGTGTCAGCGGGAAAGGGGAACTGGGGGACCAGGAGATGCCCCGCTTGGAAGATGCCCTTTAAAAAATGACTTTAAGAGCCAGACAACCTATAAACCTGGTAAATAAGCCTTTTTCCAACCCAGCCTTCTCTAGTCTAAAAGCTTGTTCTTTTGCAAGCATTTTTAAACCTCTTTAAATCGAAAGCATTTTTAAACTTCTTTTAAAGTATTGTTGCCTAGCAACTCAAGTGACTCACTTGTGCATCTTCTATTCTGGAAGCCAAAGGCACGCCTTTGGCAAAGACTTGGTTTAGCTTTTTGTAGGTGGACAAACGCTTCTGTCACTTAAAGTCTTGATCGAACACCTGGCTTTTACACAGAGGGGACAGAACCACTTGTCAGCCTAATAGCAGTCTTAAAAGAATCCCATTCTTTAAGCAGTCTTGCAGGGAAGTATTTGGACTGTATCTGTAGTGCAAATAAACCTGAAAGGCTCTTGAGAGACAGACAACCAGCGTAAGGGAGATTCAGTACACAGCTGACTCTTAATTTCCCGCCTGCAGAAGAGTCAGAATGAATCAAGCACGTGGAGCAGTTCTCTGATACTAATGTTCCAGTGTCATGATTTTCATCCCCTGCTCTCTGTTCCCACCTGCCTTCTGCTGTTTCTCTGTGACATGCTATTTATTTACAAAGGGATTATAGGTTCCCACTATGCTTTAGCCCTTAGAACAATAATTCATCAAGAATTGTCCTTTTAAACTAGTATTTAAACCAGTTGTCCTTTTAAACTAATATTTAAGATATATATCAAAATTAGGTAGACAGTACAGATTGCCTGCTTTAGAATTTGCTTCTAGCCATCTCCATTTTTTAAAAAGTAATTTTGAATTGTACAAGTGATTTATAACAGGAGTAATTTATTCTTGTGGACAAGTTGCAGGTTTGCCCAGCCTGTGTGATCTTTGATTGCCTTTTAAGCCTTATTTCCCCCTGGCTTAACTGGTCTTCAGCTTTCTGATGATACTTGTTGGTCTTTTTCATCCCTTTCTCACTTGCATTCAATCATCAGCATGGGTGAGTATGCCTGCCACCTGCCAGACCAGATATATAGATTTTTTAAAAGGAGCTTTTAGCCTCTGAAAGCCTGCCCTCACCGTGGAGGAAGAGAGATTGATTCTCTAGTAAGAGTAAGGTGGTGTGATCCTCTCACATTTTCTAGGGAGAGCCCCAGGGAGCAGGCGCTCAGGCTGGGCTTGGAAGGGAACATTCTTCCGAGGTGAGATGACCCAGAGGGAAATTCTAATAGGAATCAATTCAAAGACATGAATAAGGAACACTGGGAACTGTGCGTGGAACATGTGACTCTGAAGGAAAGTGTTCAGAGATAAAGTCTCCTTACTGTCGTAGCTGTCAGTATTTGATGGAGTGTATTTTTCTTAGTGAACTTCCTTACGTGTGAGGTCGTGGTTTCCAGAGCCTGAGAAAGTCGTGGAGCAGCGCGGCCCTACCCAGCATTGTTAGTTCAGTACTAACCACTGCAGCCTCCGGGCTTCATGCCTTGGAATGATCTTTGGAAATGGCCCGAAGAGTAGCTGCCTTGAAGCAGAAAGGATGGGGAGACAGCGAGTGAAAGTGCCAGTTGGGGCGGCACCTTCCTCAGTGCCTCTAGCTTGCTGGCTGAGTGTTGGGCTGATCCTCTAAGGACATTTCTGTGTGTGCCAGCGATTAAAACCCAGGCCCCAATGCATGACAGCCACGTGCTCTGCCACGGAGCCACTTCCCTGCCCCAGAGAGTGTTCTTTATAACGTTGCCAGGACAGTGAATGTAAACTTGAATGTCCTCAGAAAACCAGGGCATGTGGTCATTCTTGCCACATGCTCATGTGGGTCCCTAAGTTTAACAGCTCTCTAGATTTTTCCAAAAATAGTCATAAACATGAACTTCTGTGTGAAACCCTTGGCCTTTAAGTGGATTTTCTTTTTAGAAACCCCAGTGTGGGCCAGGGTGGCAATGCTGGTTTATAAGTGGAGCTTCAGTGTGGAGGACTAAAATTATGATCTTATGTATTGACATTCTGTAGATGCTCCCTGCCCCACCTGCAAAATGCTCATTTTTTGACCAGCAAACTCCGTAGCTATAGAAACCTAAGCATATCGTATTTCTCACGGGGCTATGGGAGCAGGTGGGTGGTTCTTTTTGGTCTTGCTGGGCTCCCGTATGCACTTGCAGTCAGCTGTGGTTTAGGTCTTAAGACCTACTGGTCTTGGCTAGGCTCTCAGCTGCTTGTGAGTTGTCCACAGATTGATCTAGGAAGGCATCCTGGAGAGCTGGGCTCGAGACGACTTGTCCTGAGGTCCAGGCTGGTCCACATGGTGTGGGTGGGTATATCCAGAAGAATCTCAATTCTTGCGACCTTGACTTAGAACTAGCATCCCAGTTGGAGCCAGACTTTGGCCTTCGATGGGAGGAGCTGCAAAGCTCCCGTGTAAAGGACATGATAGAGGGAGGGGTAAAGCATTGGCAGTATTGCAATTCATGACTCTAATGACTGGTCTCATTTTCTTTTAATTATGCTTTGATAATGGGGGGCAGGTAACAATCTCTCCTTCCCCCCAACAGATAAACGGGTCCAACTGTACATGAAAGACCTGCTCTGTCTTCCAAGTCCTCAAAAGTCCCTGCCCCCGGTGCCAGGAGGCCTTGCCATCATCCAGCAGGAGCTCGAAGGGCTTGGCTCTCAGTACGCAAACATCGTGAATCTCAACAAGCAAGTATACGGACCATTTTATGCCAACATACTCCGGAAGCTCCTCTTTGGGGAAGAAGTCACAGGGAAGCCAGATGCGTCATCACCTACTAACTGAACCGGAACTGACTCTGGCTGAGAGATTGGAAATCCAGCATTCCAGTTCTCAGTCTGTTTCCATTGGTGGCATTACAGGTGCGGCACATTCTGAGACCTGTCCAAGATGTGGCGTGAGCCTGAGTCTGAGTAATCCAGTAAGATTAGCATCGCAGAAGACATGCACAGCGTATAGAGCCTATCTGCGCACCACTTCAAGTTAGAAAAGCAAAAAAGAAGCGTAGTGAACAGAAAGCAATTTGTAATGCATTGTTACCTATATGATACTTGTAAATGAATTCTTTAGCATTTCTGTCGCTTATTCATTCACCCCCAAAGGCATTGTATTTTCTCACCTGTTACTATGAAAGCTAAGGGTTTGGAACAGCTTTTTTTAAAGAGTTAAAAGTTGGGAGAATAACCAGGTAGGTTGATATTCTGAATAAATTGTGTGAAGTATACATACTTTTGTTGAAATATGCAATTAATTTTTGTTGTATAATGGGAACTTACATAGTAAGCCCTCAGTTACCACAAATGTGTGCTAAGTCACATTTTGTAATACCAGTTGTCAGTGTTTAGAATTTAAATGTATTAAATATTTTACTATATATAAATTTTAGGTAAAAGCCTAATTTAGTGCAAAGAGAAATCTTTTTGAAAAACTTTATTCCAGAGGTTGGTTTCTGGCAACTTAACCTGCTCTCTGAGAGAAACATTTTTTTTGTACACATTTCTTAGTGAATATCCTTGTATTTCTCAGTCCGTTAATAGGGTTTATATAAGAGTTGGCTATTTTTTGGAGGGGAGGGGTAAATAATGCTGCATGGGTTAAATGAGTTTAGACAAAAAAAAAAAAAGGGAAGGCAGCAGTAAAATGAAGACCCCGAGGACCCCTCTTCTCAGCGAAGTTCACATCTGAAAAAGAAACAGATGAATTTTAATTTTTTGTAATCCTTTAACTTAGCAGATGCGCTTGTGCTGATTAAATTCTTACCCCGCTGTGACCAAGATGCCTTCCCAAATGGCGTCAGCCTTTGCCATTCTTGAGCATTTAGACCCACCTTGGCCAAGCTGGCATCAATTCCACTGAGACTGCAGAGAAATCTGCTTGTCTTGGGAAGACACGCTTTTGAAATTAAGGAAAGGGCCAGACTTTGGATAGACTCGCTGTCTAGGAAGACTCTACAGTCTCTAAAGATTCACGGCAGTTTGGGAAAGAGTGCATAACAAGGCACAGGCTCTTGTTCTCCCTATCACGGTGCTACCGAATTATTTGACTTAGTTCCAGAAAATGACGGTATGAATAAAATACCTATAATCTCTACATTTTGGAAGAAATCTGCCAAAATTTGAGGAAACTGTATTTCAATTTTTTTTGTTTGTTTCAAAATGACCAATAATAAAACAGCCATCCTGTCCTTGTAAGCAAGGTTGTAAGTGGAATTGTACCACAGATCACATCTCGGATCTTAGATCCATCCCTCCGGGCCCCTTACCCTCCACCCTCCCCCAAACTTTGTATTTCCATTCTGCACGTCTTCCCACGCTTAGAAACCCTAAGGTGCTTATGACTTTTATTTCTATTTTCTCTTTAGTTGGAATTTTTAAGTGGAGCCTGGGCTGTTGGGTGGGGCAACAGGAAAAAGTAGTATGCTGCATGCTTTTTTTTTTTTTAGTCACTTTCTGAGGCCAACTGTAGAGTTAACAGGAAGACCAGTGGTATATATATATATTTTTGTCAATAAAATGGAATCCAAACGGTCTTCTTAAATACTCTATGGTACTGCAATTGCCAGCAGGGAAACTGCAAACATCATTTTTCATGCATTGGAAATGAAGGGCATTTCTCTCTCTTTTTTTTTAAGTCACAGTAAATCTCGACATCTCAAATCTGGATTTAGGAAACTGTTTATTTAGAATGTTTAATATCTTGTAACATGTGGTTTATTTGACTTTTACCTAAATGTTTACTTCTACTTCTGAGGTTTTTCTCAGCGTGGTCTTGTTTTGTAATAGCAATTTAATAAAATACCGTAAATACATTTTTCATTCTTCTATTGCTCAACTATGTATTGTTTGCACTAATTCAATTTGAAAACTTTAAAAATTGTTTCAAGGTAGTCAGTGTCCGTTTTTTTGGTCTGTTTCTTGGTGTTTTACGTCACATTGTACTCCTAGTTCTGCACCCAGCCTCCATTTTTTAAGCCTCCTTTGGTAGTATGGGGCTGAAATGTTATAGTCTTGATTATATTTGTTCTAAAAGTGCTTCTTTTGCAGATTATGACAACTTTAAAGGCATTAGGTTACATTCTCTCAATCAGCAAACATTTTCAGAGCATCTGCTATGTGTCAAGGAGTATCTCAGGGCTATAATACATAGAGACTTTGAAGGCACTGTTCTCAAGAGGTTTATAATCTTAATAAAAAGGACAAATTTGTCACCAATTCCAATGAAGCATAATTGGGGCAGTGCAATACACGGAGCTTACCCCTTCTATCCTAATATAGAGTGTTCCTATTTTGTCCAATCTGGTATGTTCTTTTGGGGGAATTTGGGGCAAACTCACATTTTTTTCCCATGTAATTAAATGGTGATAGGATTCTTAACACTCCCTACCTGCTAAGACAAAATAGAAACATCCTATTTCCCAAGAAATGGGAGAAATCTGTACACATAGAACAGATAAAAAAGAATCATCAAACTGCATATCGTGGTGATCATTCTTGAATGAAAACACAAAGGGAAGGTAGGAAATTGTCAAGATTCCAGCTAAGTGCGGGCCTCTGAGTCAAGTGCAATGTACTTACACGGAGAACCCGGGATAAGCCAGAGAAATGGTCTCGGTTGGTGGAAGCAGAAAGGTGCTTATTGGGCAGATGCTCAAGCCCTTGCAGGTTCCATTCAGTCTGGGGAGTCACGCTTGGCCCAGGGTGGGGAGGACTAGTCCCAGGACTGCAGCCAGCTCCTTTGGTGCTTTAAAGCTGCATCCTGCAGCATCCTTCCTGCTTGGCTTCCGTTGCTCAGCACAGCAAGAGCCAGCTCTCACCACTATGCCAGAAGAATCGGTGTCCTGGGTCTGGGCTCTCGTTTTGAGGGGGAATGAAGCAGCAGCTGGTTCTGGGACTCCCACTCCACCAAAATTACCCAGGGAGGACTTTCTCCCCCACGGGAAGGGTACGCTGAAACGCAGAAGGGGGAAAACTGCACTCGAATGTAGAGGTGTGAGGCCATGACCCTGCCTTACCTCTAAGAAGGGTTCCGGGAAGAAAAGCAGCAGCCTGTGGGGTCCACCATTGTTGGTGTGTAAGAAGGACCACCGAACAGATAGTTCTCACATTCCGTTAGGTCCCAAGTGGGTAACTAAAATCGGGGAAATTATGTGGGGGAAGAAGTGGCTACTCCATTTAGCCTCTGCCTGCAGGGACCTAGGCTTCAGTCTGTCACCCAGCTGCCCTCAGCTCTTCAGTGTTCTCCCTTCTCTCAGAGATAGTTCAATAGTTCAGGTGACTGCCTGACAATGGCCACATCCAGTTCAGTTTCCAGTACCACAAGTGGCTGGAGCGATAGCACATCGGTAGGGCATTTGCCTTTCACGCGGCCGACCTGTGTTCGATTCCTCCGCCCCTCTCGGAGAGCCCGGCAAGCTATCAAGAGTATCGAGCCCGTGCGGCAGAGCCTGGCAAGCTACCTGTGGCGTATTGGATATGCCAAAAACAGTAACGATAAGTCTCAATGAGAGACGTTACTGGTGCCCGCTCGAACAAATCGATGAGCAATGGGATGACAGTGACGTGGTAGCCTGAGCATGCAGCACAGAGCAAGCCCTGAGCACAGTGATTCGGTCCCACCCTTGCCCACCAAGTGTAACTTTACTCAGAGAACAGGGAAAGACAAGGATTGCCCCTTCGGCTCAAGATCCACTGACCCCTCCTAATGGGAAGGAACCAGGCCTTGGGGGTGGGCACTTGCCTTGCCTGCAGCCGACCCCAGTTCAATCCCCAGCACCACATGGTCCTAGCACGGCCATGCATCGCTCCAGAGTACAAGGGAAGAGAAGCCACCAGGGCACCAACTCCACTCTACCCTACACCTCCCCCACCCCACCCCACCCCAAAAATGAAAACAACAATGAAGGTAGAAAAAGCACATGGAAGAGAGTTTGGCATGCACCTTGCTGGACACTAGCAGCCCCAGGCCCCCCAGTTTCCTGAACCTTCTTTTCCTAAAAATGGACTTAAAGTCACACATTCGTCCTGATCTTTAAGTAGTCATTCCTAGTAGAGCACTGTGTTGGGAGCATTTTGAAGTCAAATCCAGGCTAAGAAATAGGAGCCTGGCAAGGGCCAGGTTGGAGGCAATATACTCTTTTCTCACTTGAACCCTTTTTGAAAAAAAAAAAAACTCTGCCTGTTCTACTTCTGAGGAGGGAAAAGTTGCCAGATTTTCCACCTGTACTCAAGAGTAGCACAGGCTTGAGGCTGGAACTGGAATTCACTTTCCTGTTTACTCAAGGCAGGCTTCCCCCCCCCCCCCCCCCCCCCCCCCCGCCCTGCATACCTGCTTGTCGAGACTTTGTAAGAAGCAAATGAGAGAACACACTCAAAACTACCCGCAGATTCTAAAAGTGCCCTGTAGTCAGGATACATTCTAATTACTGTAACTTACTGCCACCAAATCTCTTTCCAACTTCAAGAGGTTTTAGATGCTTTTGAGATGCTATAAGCAAATGTCTACATACTTGCAAACAAAAAATCTCACAATCGCCTCAACACTATGGCTCTTTAAAGCCCAATAGTGTCATTGCGGAGAATCTCAAGGGTATGCGGAAGGCTACAGTTACTGTCCTTGGTGTCAGCTGCAAAGGGTAAGGCCAATGGATATGTTCAAATGTCATTGAGTAATCAGTTATGACTTTATCTCCCATGACAGACTTTTCAAAAGGATATTCTTGTTATCAACTCATGCCCTCATTTTGTTTATGTCTGAACAGGAAGCCTTACCTTTTCATCTCTAAGCTATTGTTGGCTTCTTTCAGGTTGAAGGGAAAGGGACATTAGAGACTCATGGCAAGATGAATGAACATGGGAAACCCGGGAATCTGTCCTAACAGCTACACTTGCAAACTTGGTGGAGAATATGAATTTTCTGTCCTTAAAACTCACCATCCTCAGAGCCGGAGCAATAGTACAGCGGGTAGGGCATTTGCCTTGCACGCGGCCGAGCAGGGTTCGATTCCCAGCATCCCTTATGGTCCCCTGAGCAACACCAGGAGTGATTCCTGAGTGCAGAGCCAGGAGTAACCCCAGAGCATCGCTGGGTGTGACCCAAAAAGCTCAAAAAAAACCCCACCATCCTCAGTGTAGGATAACATAGGGTTTGTCTTTTCAGCCTTGCTGCAGGGAACTTAGGTTTACTAGCTTACACCCATCACAGTGCTCCCGAGACACTCCCATTCCTTTGTTTATCTGTAAACTTTTTTTTCTTTGTTTTGGTTTTTGGGTCACACCTGGCAATGCACAGAGGTTACTCCTGGCTCTTCACTCAGGAATTACCCCTGGCGGTGCTCAGGGGACCATATGGGATGCTGGGATTAGAACCTGGGTCGGCCAGGGGCAAGGCAAACACCCTACCCGCTGTGCTATCACTCCAGCCCCTATCTGTAAACTCTTTTCTGCACCCTCCTTCCCAACCAGTTAATCACCTTTTTCCTAATCAGACTCTGTTATCTCGTAAGATCAGATCCTTCTAAGGACTCTGAACTTGTAAGTTAGCGTTTTTTGCGTAGTTTACCTTAGAACAATGTCCTTTCTGTATGGACACAGGAAGACAGTTAATATTATGCTTTGTAACTTGGGAGTTGATTGACTCTGAATAATATTTACTCCTGGGCATCTGCTTTCTCAACTCAGTTGCCCTTAGTTCCTAGCACCCCAAGAGCGGGGTCCCGATGAGGGACTGAAAGGGACTGAAAGGATCTAGGGCAAGCTATGAGCTACCCTGGCATCGAAATGGGCCAGGCCAAAGTGCCACAATAAGTTGAGAGCATGATCATGGGCAAATGCTGTCATGATCCAAAGGTAATGACGAGATTAGGACCCTGTTGGGGTTAGGAAGATTAACCTGGCCTGAAGACTGTGGTCTGGAATGTATAGTGAGACGTCAGGAAGAACCAAACTTTAAGCTTATATCTCTTACTGTGCTCATACAGAATGACATTGCTAGAAATATTAGAAGTATATTTACTACAACTATTTAAGTGGATTACTATTGAGGAAAGAAGAAATGACACACCCTTGTTTGGACCTCACCCTTGAGGAGATCTCCTAGTAATCTTAGATGAGATTTTGTCCTTGAGGAGTGATTTTACCTCTCTTTGTTGATGTGTTAATACTCCAACCCACCTTTGTGTTACCACCCTATGTGATTGTTATATAAACTAAGACTATTGGAGAAGTAGGGGGGAACACACAGAAGCACCGGAGAAGACACAGAAGCAGGGGGAAGACACAAAAGCAGAGCACAAGGTGAAAGAAGTGAGAATGGGAGAGAGAGAAGCAGAGGGGAACAGAGATTGGAATAAACTGCAGTTGATACGGACCAGCCTGGCACTTGTTCCTTCCTTCGCCTGCCTATCTCCATTAGGCTCGCCTGGGCCGGGGAAGCAGCGTGAGACTACCGAACAGGGGCGTCGGGAAAGATAGAGCCCCGCTGGCCTCTTTTGTGAACACACACTCGGGAGGGAAGGGACACTCTGGTGGAGGGTGTGGCAATGGAATGTTGTGCCATTCAATTCTACAACAGTATTGTAAATCACAGTGCTTAAAATAAAGAAGCACCTTCATCATCATCATCATCACCATCACCATCATCATTATCATCACCATCACCATCATCATCATCACCATCATAATCGTCACCACCATCATTTCCACACAGCACTTGCATTACAAGAGGCCCAAGTTCAATCCCTGGCTCATGGTCCCTCAAGAAACTGTAGGTGTGCCCCTACAAAACCTGGGGTTATAGGCCACGAGTAGAGCATTTGCCTGCAGAGCACTTGTATTATGGTAGAAACACAACTGACCACTGTAGAAATAATCTTGTATAACAACACAGCATGCCATGGATCACCCAGCAGTGAGACGTAGGCTAAGGAAGTGGTCGAAGATGTAAAGTTATGGGGCATATTTGAATCCGAGCACACTGGCCCTGTATGGAGTACTCTCAAAGACTTGCTTTAGGGGTTGCCTTGGGTCATAAATTAAACGTTTGGGGCTGGAGCGATAGCATAGCGGGTAGGGCGTTTGCCTTGCACGCGGCCAACCCGGGTTCGAATCCCAGCATCCCATATGGTCCCCTGAGCACCGCCAGGAGTAATTCCTGAGTGCAAAGTCAGGAATAACCCCTGTGCATTGCCGGGTGTGACCCAAAAAGCAAAAATAAATAAATTAATTAATTAATAAAAAATAAATTAATTAAACGTTTATCCCCCAGTGGTCTAGTGCGTACTTTTCTGCTCTGTCTTTTGTGGTTGCCCTTTCTTTGGGTGGGAAAATAGCACTGTAGCACTGTCAGCCTGTTCATCGATTTGCTCGAGCGGGCACCAGTAATGTCTCCCTTGTGAGACTTGTTGTTACTGTTTTTGGCATATCGAATCAATACCTACATAAAAACTTCCATTTGAACCATTTCGTGACTAGCCTTAGGCTGCTCAGATTGTTGCAAAACCATCACTACCAACCAGCTCGCGAATGTCCAAGGACACTCTTTCAACAACCCGTTAGCTAATAACCTACTTTAATTCTTTTGGCTTTTTGGGTCACACCAAGCGATGCTCAGGATTCCTCCTGGCTCTGCACTCAGGAATTACTCCTGGCGGTGCTGGAGGGTAGGGGGACCATATGGGATGCCGGGGATTGAACCCAAGATGGGAGATGGCTGTAAGCGAGGCAAACGCCCCAACCCGCTGTCCTATCACTCTTGCCCTAACCTTTCAAGGCACCCTCTGCCCCTCTCTTCCCAACGGAAATTTTTCTTTACTTATTTGTATGAATTCACTTTTATTTGTAAAAAAAAAAAATACTTTGGCATACTGGCCAAGCCCAGCACCCTCCACATCTATGAGCTCCACGGGTCCGGGACAGCCGCACCCCTCTGCACCCTTGCAACAGGTCCTGCGGATGGGCGCGAGGAACTGGCGGGCGAGACTTCCGAGCGCCACTAGGGGGCGCGCTCTCCCGGCTCCGCCTCGCTCACATCCGGGGGCCAGCCGGGGCGTGGGGCCCGGGGGCGGGCGGAACCTTTGTGTCGTGCCTTCGACCCACCTGCGCCGCGGGGACCTTTTAAGCCTCCGCGCAGCGCACTCGCCGACTTGCCGCGCTTTGCTCGGCGCCGCGAAGGCGGGTGTTGGGGGGGGCGCGTGTGTGCGGGGGCAACGCTTGGATTTTGTGTTTCCGTCGCGGTGAGCAGCATGGACGTGCTTGCAGAGGAGTTTGGAAACCTCACTCCGGAGCAGCTGGCCGCGCCCATCCCGACCGTAGAGGTGAGGGCCGCGCGCGGACGCAGGGGGCGGAAGGGGCTGGGACGGGCTTCCCCGGAGGCGTTGCCCCTGGCGCCGCCGCCGTCGTCGCCTCCGCTCATGCTCAGGGCTCCGCGCTTGCGTGATCCGCTCATGCTCAGGACTCTGCGCATGTGCAGGGGGGCTGCGCGTCCGGCCGTCTGCGCATGCTCGGGACGCTGCGCATGCTCGGGGCTGTGCGCGCGCCGCGCTTCTTCCTCGCGGGTCGCCGCCAGCAACTCAGAAGGCGGAGCTCGGAGGAGCTGTCACCCGGCCGGCCCCGGGCTGGGACCTTTTCCAAGTGTGTTTAGGGGTCACGGGTCCCCTGCGCCCCCTGTCACGGTCGTATGGCATCGTCGCCGGCCCCGCAGCCGGGCCTGGTGGAGAAACCAATCTGCTGGAGTCCCGGGCTAGGCATCTTCCCTTTGGACGTGGGGCTCCAGTTTGGGCTGCCCCAAGGTTCAGGGAGTAGTTAAACTCCCTGAAATAATACTACCCCGGGGTTTGGCCAGGAGGTTGCAGGAAGGGTCAGCGCCGAGCGCCAGCAGTGCGAGCTGGAGGCCCGGGCTGCGTCCCCGACCCCGCGTGTGGTCCCCCAGCACCCAGCACCCGCCCGCTTCTCAAACCCCCCAAAAAGTTTTGCATACGTGTTTGCTTCTGTCGGGTGCTCAGATGTTTACAGTATCACGGTCCCTCTCCCCAGCGCCCTCCGAGGCGCTTAGCATGGTTCTTTGTTCTTCTGGGAAGGACACACATTCGTGATCACACCTTGGCTGGCGTGGAATGGGGGTCGGGAAGAACACGGAGAGGCCGGTCTGGAGAGGGACTCCGGGTGGAGGGAACAGGGGACCTGAAGTGCTTCTGTGGGGTTTGAGGACCCGAAGTAAGTCTGCGAGTGGCCGAGTGTCGCAGGAGGAAGGTTGGTGGGAAATGCACGCGCAGCAGGCCTAATCGCAGAAGGTGGTGGGGGGTGCCCAAAGGGGCTTGGCCTGCCGCCTGCGAAGAGTTTAATCAGGAGAGTGACACACACACCCCGTGAGTGAGGAGACCCTCCTTGTCCCTTGGGCAGCTAAGCAGCTTAATGAAGTGCAGAGAGGATCAGTTCCAGTTTGGCAACACGTGGTTAATCATGGCGTGGCAGTTGCGATTTAAAGGCTGGAAGAGTTCCTACCAGAGTCACTAGCCTGTACTATTCTCTGCAGGGCCAGAGAGATAACAGTAGCTGAGCGCCAGCAGTGGGAGTGAGCTGGGGTAGGGCGCTTTCCTGGCACCTGGTCAGCTGGGGTTGATCCTCCGCATCCCATGCATCCCATATGGGTTTCCCACCAGCAGCACCAAAATTGTTCCCTGAGTGGAGAGCCAGGAGTAACCCCTGAGCATCCCGGGGTGTGCCGCCCTGCCCTCCAAGTAAGCACAATACGCATTGCATTATTTAATGGTTCAAAATTAGGACAGTTTTTCACCCCATTTTTGCCAGTGCAGGGTTCTGAGGTCCAGAGAGTTCAAGTCAGGAGCCCGGTGTGAGGAATCTGGTAGATGTGACGGATCCAAAGTTTGAACATTGGTAGTCTGGCTCCAGAGTCTTCATTCTTTGGTTTGATTTTGTTTCTCGCATCCTGGTTTGTGGTGCTGCTGAGCTTCACCCACGCAAGGCGTGAGGGCTCCACTGCTGAACCACTTAAGGCTTATCCTTAACCACTGGTTGGATTGCTTCTCCAGAGAGCTGCAGGATGAGCCTTTTTTTTTTTTCCACTCCTGGCTCTGCACTCAGGAATTACTCCTGGCGGTGCTCGGGGGACCATATGGGATGCTGGGATTTGAACCCGGGTCGGCCATGTGCAAGGCAAACACCCT
The DNA here is from genome assembly GCF_027595985.1 of Sorex araneus. NCBI lineage: Eukaryota > Metazoa > Chordata > Mammalia > Eulipotyphla > Soricidae > Sorex > Sorex araneus. The sequence continues at coordinate 47,418,173 of NC_073311.1, forward strand.
ACCCGCTATGCTATCACTCCAGCCCCAAGGATATATATGTCTTGCCTGAACTTGCACAGCTATGTAGGGGCCAGTATTACAATCCCTGTTCTCTGGTTCAGAAATGACAGTTCTCCTTCTGGTCTTCTGCTTCCAGTTCACCATCAGACCTTGAGGTTTCTGCCTAGTGAATGTTCTGAAATCATTTACTTCATTCCTGCTGTTCTTCAAACTGTGTCCTTTTTCACCAATAGGCTTCTGGCTTGTCCCTCTCCAGTCTGTCCTCTGCTCTGCAACAGGAAGCTTCAGTTATTTTAATTTTAGTGGGTGAGGTTCACGCCTAGTGGTGCTCAGGGATCACTCCTGGGTAGGGCTCAGGGGACCATAGGCAGTGCCAGGTATTGAACCCTGGTCTGCCGAGTGCAAGGCAAGTAACTTACCTGCGTATTATTTCCATCCCCAGAATCATCATTTTAAGCTCATAAATATGGTCACGCTTTCCCTTGGTTAAAGTGTTTCTGTTTCTGCTAGTTGCTTTCCTAAGCAGTCAGAAGTATTTACTATGTCTATAAAGCTTTCCTCAATTTCCTCAGAGTCCCCAGTTTGCTTATTTACCTTTTTGTCCCCCCCCCTTTTTAAATTATATCTTAGCCCCTCCATAGGAATCTACCTTCTTTAAATGAACAAGCAAAAAGCACCCCACAGTGGGACTTGGGGCTTCTGTGGACCCCTAGGGGGCTCCCAGCATCCTCTGCAGGGCAATGTTGCACATTTTGAGAAGCCCTGGTCTGGCCCCTGCTTGCTTCTCGCTGCAGCCCATTTTCCTGTGTTTTCCACTCTCCCCCTTCTACTTCTCAAATCTTTTAGAATTCCTTCCGAATTGTTTCTTTCTGCTTTGTGGGATGAAAATTTGTTTATGATAAAATGTACATTCATTTGACAGTTACTCAAATATAACTACCATTAAATACAAGATTCAGAACATTTTTATCAACCCAGAGAGTCAACCTCTGATCTTTTTTGAGTATATTCGCCCAACCACCTTTGTTGGCTCTGTTTTGTTTTCGGCCACACCCAGTGCTGCCCAGGAGTTACTCCTGGCTCTACACTCAGGGATCACCTCGGGTAGACCATATGGGGTGCTGGGGACTGAACCCAGGTCTGTTGCCTGCAAGGACATACCATGGTACCATTTTCCAGCTCCTACCCAAACACCTTTTGATATCCATCATCAAAGATTAGTTTAACCTGACTCCCTGTATCTGCAGTGATACAGAGTTTTGTATTGCTTTGGATGGGGATAATTGCTGCTGTATGGTGGTCAAATCACATTTTGATATTCTTGATAACCTTTTAGTATCTGTGTTGCAAACCACAATGCAGAGAGAGAGAGACAGAGAGAGGGACAGAGAGAGAGACAGACAGAGCGCTCTTGCCATAGAGGCAGGCGGTGGGGGTGGGGTGATGGGAGGGAACCTGGGGACACTGGTGCTGGGAAATGTACACTGGTGGAGGCATGGGTGTTGGAACACTGTATGACTGAAACCCGACCATGAACGGCTTTGTAAGGATCCGTCTCACAGTGATTCAATAAAAAAGTAAAAATATATATAATTTAAATAAAAGTTATGCAACTGCCAAAAAAAAAAAAAGAAAGAAAATGATGACTTAGTTTTAAAGAAAACCTACCAGTAATGGCTAGTAGGTTTTGCCTCCACACACACCTTTGTGCAGAAAAAAAAAATTGTTGTGACGTATGTGGGGATGGTGTAATGGGCTTTTTAAAAAGAGCCTGACACTACTGAGTTCTGCACTCATATTTGTCTTTGGGTTACCCATATGTCTTCGTGCCCATAAGTCCCCTTTTTCTTTAAAAAAAATATTTTTTCCATTATAAACCCGAGATTTACCAAGTTGTTCATATTACAGTTATTTCAGGCCTTAAGTGTTCCAACACCAGCCCTACTGCTAGTGTGCCCTTCCCCCCACTTACCTCCCCATTTCCCCCACCACCGGGCCTCCCCCCTCCTCCCCCCCCCCCCCCCCCCCCCGTGCAGCACAATTATATTGATTTCATGTTGTCTGTTACAAGACAAAGGCAAATGGAATGATCAAAGTTAGATCCTTAGGAGTCAATTTTATGATAATTGTTACTTCTCCCAATGATGCTATTAAAGTCATGGTCCGAGGATCATCTCTGCTCTTGGTGCTAGTTGAACCTTCTGGGTAATTGTTTAGGCTCATTGAGTTAGTGGTCTTTCATGCAACGTTCCTGCCAGATTTGCTGTGATCCTACTAGCTCCCTTCTTCTTAGAAATATGTTTGACTCTGGGTTTTCATCAGTCCTCCGGGCGCTCCGCAGCTCTTGCTGTGTGTGCCTTCTGTTCCCTACCCCTGGTGTAGCAGTCTTCTCATCTCCCTTTAGGAAACTCCTCCACCCTTGCTCCTCGGAGGAATCTTATCATCCGTTACGAGGCTGGAGTTGCCATCCTCCAAGGCCCCGACCCCACACTGCCATGTTCTGTACTCATATTTGTTGCCTCATTTTTGACATCCGCCTGGATGCTTAATGGTCTTGAACTTTATATGCAGCAGCAGGCTCCCGACAGCCCCCTCACACCTAAACCTGTGACTTCAGCAATTCTCCAGCTCCTCATCTCGATAAATGGCACCTCTGGGGTCTTTCAGGAGGTGCTGGGGCCAGCACAGCAAGACCTGGTGGTGCGTAGGAGACACGTTCAGTGCCAGGGATCAGACCCTTTGTATGCCAGGCGTGCCCTGCAGCCCTTTGGCTTTCCCCTGTGGGGTCAGTCTTGATGCACTCTCCTAAAGTCCTCATCCTTGTCACTCCCAAATCCTGTGGCTGTTAATGTATTGTACCTCCTAGTTAACCCTTTCTAACCTATTCTTTTGCCAGTGTGGAGCCTTGCAATAAACTCCAGTGATATCCTTAAACCTGACCTTGTCTTTTTTCAGCCCAACTCCTGTAGTTAAAGTGAGTCATTCTCAGATTAACATTGTCAGAATAGCAATACTCCCCAAAGCATTATTCATATTCAGTGTGGTCCCTATAAGGTTATCCATGACATTTTTCAAAGAAATAGACCAAATATTCCTGAAATTCATGTGGAATACCCCTCCCACTCCATGAATAGCTAAAGCGGTCCTTTGGAAAGAGAAGGTGGGAAACATCACCTTTCCCAACTTCAAATGTATAACAAACAAAGCAGTAGTAATTAAAACAGCACGGTATTGGAATAAAGGCAGACCTGCACTGCAGATCAGTAGAATAGAGTTGAATATCCTGACACAGACCCTCAAATATATGATCATTTAATCTTTGATAAGGGAGCAAGAAATGTGAAGTGGAGCAAAGAAAGCCTCTTCAGCAAGTGGTGCTGGGAAAACGGGACAGCTAATGTAAAAAAAAAAAAAAAAAGAACTCAAACATTTACTTAATGCCATGCACAAAAGTCTTGTCAAAATAGATTAAAGATGTCAACTTCAGACTTGAATCCATAAGGTCCAGGGAAGAAAATATAGGTGAGACTCTCCACGGCATAGAAGCTAAAGGCATCTTAAAAGATGAAACAGCACTGACCAAGCAAGTGGAAGCAAAGATAAACAAATGGAACTACATCAAACTAAAAAGCTTCTGCACCTCAGTTACCCAGATACAAAGACAGCCCATGGAATGGGAAAAATTATTCACCCAATACTCTTATGATAAAGGGTTAATATCAAAGATATATATAACACTGGTAGAACTTTAAAAGGGGAAAAAAGAAATCTGACTCCATCAAAAAAGTTGAGAAGAAATGAACAGAAATTTCCCCAGAGAAGAAATTTAAATGGGCAAACGTCACATGAAAAATGCTCTATTTCACTAATCATTGGAGAGATGCAAGTCAAAACAACAATAAGATATCATCTCACATCACAGAGAATAGCACACATACAAAAGAACAAGAACAATCAGTGCTGCCTCATATGTGGGGAGAAATAGACTCATTCATCGCTGATGGGAATGCCAGCTGCTCCAGCCTTTTTGGAAAACAATATGGACATTCCTCAAAAAACTAGAAATTGAGGTCCCATTTGATCCATCAGTATCACTTCTGGGAATATACAGTGGGGGCCCAAAAACATACAGCAGAAACACCTTCTGTACTTCTATGTTCATTGCAGCACTATTCACAATAGCCAGAATCTGGAAGCAGTTTAAGTGCCTGAGGACAGATGAGTGACTGGATAAAGAAATTAGAGTACTGTAGAATACTATACAGCTGTTACAATAAATGAAGTAATGAGATTTGCCTATAAATGGATGACATGGAGAGTATCATGCTGAGTGAAATAAGTCAGAAGGAGAGGCACAGATATCGAGTGACTGCATTCATTTGTGGTATAGGAAAAAAAAGATAGTATGAGGCTAATGTCCAGGGCCAGGGAAAACGGACAGGAGTACTAGTCAGTGGTTGGAATCAACCACAAGTATGTGTGTGTGTGGGGGGGACAAAGGGTAGGTAAGTAGAGAAGGGACCAGTAGGACAATAATAGTTGGGAATGATTACTCTGGACAAGAGCTGAGTGTTGAAAGTAGGTAAAGGGATATATATGGCAACGTTTTAGTATCTCTTGCAAACCACAATGCCCAAAAGGGGAGAGTGGGCAGGGAGGGAGGGAAGGGAAAGAGGAGAGAGAGGGAGGAGTTCCTGCCATATAGGCAGGCTGGGGGGTGAGTTTGGGGGTGGTGGGAGGGAAACTGGGGACATTGGTACAAGGAAATGTGCACTGGTGGAGGGACGGGTGTTGGAACACTGTATGACTGAAACCCAATCATGAACAGCTTTATAATGGTCTCTTTATTGAATATAAATTTTTATTTATATGTCACTCAGTGTGAACGTCAGCATTTTTGTAGTAACTTCAAGGCCCCATGAGCCTTGCCTTTGTCCCTTACTCTTCCTTTGGGCCCTTTTCTAACTCTAACACCTTTCATTGGTAGAGAAGATGTCATGCATGAAAAGTGGCTTATCATCATGGGGTGCTTATGGTCTTGGGAACATGTAAGGCGTAAGAAGTGGTGCAGTGTGGCATTTTGCAGAAGACGCAGGTCGTGGGCTATCCTTTGTCAGCCTTGAGATGAGCTCTGAGATCAGTTGAGAACAAGTGAGATCCCATTGGGGCAAGAGAAGGCTTCCCCAAATGCAGCTTTCACACTCCCTTTCTCAAGAAGCCCACTTAAGAGGTGTCATGAGAATTCTATATACGTGTGTGTGTGTGTGTGTGTGTGTGTGTGTGTGTGTATGAATAGTGTTTGGAACCTTGAATCCTCAAGAACAGGTGAAATTGTTTTCAGTTTTAGAAATCTAGGCCCAGAGAGCCAGCTCAGGGGACTGGAGCTCTTGCTGTGCAGGGGGAAGGGTTTGGTCCTTGACACTGCAGGCTACGGCATATCCCACTTTGAGTGACCCCAGGACACAGGGCTGGAGTAGCCCAGAGATCAGTGAAAAGAAACCTGTTAAATACATATTTCATGTACATACATTTAAATGTGCACATATATCCATAAAATGTGGTTGCAATTTAAGAATTGTTAAAACGGAATTTAATGTTTTTTGTTTCTGTGATGAAATAATTTTGTTTCATTAAAATAACCTGTTATAAAAGTATGGTAACTAGTGTAAAGTTTTAACATTCATCTTGTTTTGGTTTGCAGGAGAAATGGAGGCTGCTCCCAGCATTTTTAAAGGTAATAGTGTGACATTTAGTAATTGATTGTTTTTCAAATAAAAAATGTCAAGAAATGCATCTTTTTAAAAGAGCAATGTTCATTACCAATAGGCATTTTTAGGTTTTGTGCAACTGTGTATGTTTCTAGATATTGGAAGTCCAAGAAATTATTAGGAATTATCCCTGCCTCTAGTGTTTGTCAAGGGTGTGCTAGTCCAGTTTTAGAGCTAGGAAGCAGTAAACATTCTGAGTGTTAGCTGATGAGCCAGACCATGGACATGTTTCTTTGATTGCCATGATGTACCATCCAAAGGAGGGAGCTCGTTCCTCTATTTGAACACTGATCACACTGCCCAGAGCGTTGCCAGTGAGACCAGGGTCCCATTGAAGGGATGAAAGAGACGTCTAACTGAAGAGATCCCTAAACAGTCACACGGATTCTCCCTGACGGACACCTAGGTTCAGGGTAGAAACTAGAAGGGAGATCTTGGGTCCTCTCAAAGTCAGTACTTCGCCCATGTTCAGGACTTTCGAAATGGGATGACTGCTCCTGTAAGCCAGGACGATCCCCACAAAGGCGTGTAATTAAGGAAAAGTGATTTATCTTTTAGGAATGTTTCTCGGAAGTGCATCTTAGGGAGTTGTGTCGCGCACAGACTTCCCTGTCCTAAGGCTTTGCAGTCTTGTTTGGCTGTTTCCCCCGTGTCCCCTGCAGCACACAGCTCTGTGTGCGTGTGTCCGGAGGAGGAAGGCCCTGCTCGCTGGGAGATGATCTTAGATTCCCCGCCTCTCACCCCCGCAGTGCAGTTTCAGATGCAGTTCTCACTAGGTGTCTGAGTAGAGAGCCTTGTATCCCCTTCATTCTGTAAATAACGTTAGTGGCGAGTGGTAAGGTCCTGAAAGTGCTCGGGAGAATGGAGGAGATGCTGCCCAGCTGTTGTTTTGTTTTGTGTTTTAAATTCAGAGTATCGTTTACTAAATACCTTGTCGGGACTCATTAGATATATTTAGACACTTTTTTTTTTTTTAACTCATATTTTTTTCTCCCCCCTCCCCCCCGCCACCCCACCATTTCATTTAAACACAATGGCTTACAGATGGATTTATTAGAGGAATTCAGTATTCCAACACCGGTCCCACCACCAGAGTGACCTTCCTTTCACCGTTGTCCCCATTTCCCCAACTACCCCAGCCCGTTCCCTTAGCAGCACCAGAATAATTATTAATTTTATGTTGCTTGTTATGACTGAAGGGCTAAAGGAATTACCAAAAAATACTTCAGTAAAAGAAAATTTGTGAAAATTATTATATCTCACCATGGGGACATTAAGCCCTTGTCTGAGTGTTGACTAAGCTCTTGTTGCTACTGGATTACTGGTTTTGTTTATGGAGCGTAGTCGGCTTCAGTTATTACTCCCACTTCTAATTTGGTGTGCTCCTACTGCTCCGTCAGTGTTGTAGAGTTTGGAGATATTATGTGGCCGCAAATGTGGCGGCTCACTCTAGAAACTCCACAATATTGAACTGGGCAGGGAGCTTACCTGGCAGCGGCTGTGAGGTGTGGGTGTAGCTATCGGGGCTTCTGGAAATACAGGACTTTGGGGAAGGCTGCTCACCCTCACTCTGAGAGAACCCTCGAGTTCTCAGCCCAAAGACCGGTAAACACTTCTTGAATTTCCGAGGTCAGTTTGTTTCTTAAGGAGGAAAAGATGAGGAGATACTAGTAAGATAGAAGGGGTGGAATATGATATAGAAATGTAAAGTGTAAATCAAATTTGTTAAAAGTTTTTTCCCTTGGATTTTGAGAATGATGATTGCCTGTGGTCAGGGAAGAAAACTCTGGTTTTATTGCTTACCAGCCTTTTGCTTTTTATTTGTTTAGGTGAAAGGCCTTGTGAAACAACATATAGACTCATTTAACTATTTCATTAATGTAGAGGTAAGTATCTGGTCTTACAAAGACACTGGGCTCAGAGTTCATGGAAACTAGTCTTTTCCTAATGTTACTCTTTCCGTGCAGATAAAGAAGATTATGAAAGCCAATGAGAAAGTTACAAGTGATGCTGACCCCATGTGGTACTTAAAGTAAGAACCGAACTACTCTGGATTTGCTATTTTGATTATATCTAAGATTTTGACATATGAAATCAGTTTCTATCAAAACTCTTTTGGAATAACTCTTTAATGTTTCACAAGATTGTTGTCAAGTGTTCAACTTTTAATTGATAAACTAGTTGTAATAGATAGTTACTATAGGGAACTGTTATGTGAATATTCTTTGGGTCTGGGGCACTGAGATGAGACGCGAGAGAAATGAGATTTGCGGGAGAGGCTCCTTGCTCTTTCCCGGCAGCGAGGAAGCGCCCCACTGCCTCTTTTATTCACTATCCTACGTACACACATCTCATGCACTCAGTACAAAAAAAGCGTTAGGGGGGAAAGGGGTTACAGGAGGGACATCAAGACATCAAGGCTACATTGTTCTGTCACCAAGGGTCGCAGCCTCCAAGGAGGAATGCAGGGCCAGGCAGCCAGGCACCATGAGCTGCGCCCCTGCACCTGAGTGATAAGGGGGAGAGAGAAGGCCGGCCTCCCAGAGCTGGGCTGGGTTGGGGATCCGTGAGAGAGGGAAGACTGCTTCTGTGTAATGCGAAGAGCTAAAAGGCAGGCAAAGGAAGAGATGGTAACCCTGTCCAGCCCAGTCTGGACACACGAGTCATGGCTCGCCCATTTTCATGGGGCCTGTGTTTCTGCCCGCTTGCGGGTCAGTCTCCACAGGCTCATCCTAACAGTCTGGTTGGGCACCAGTAGGGAACTGGAGCAATATAAGAGTAGCACTGTAGCTCTGTCGTCCTGTTGCTCATCGATTTGCTCGAGCCAGCACCAGTAATGTCTCCATTGTGAGACTTGTTGTTACTGTTTTTGGCATATCGAATACGCCACGGGGAGCTTGCCAGGCTCTGCCGTGCAGGCGGGATACTCTCGGTAGCTTGCTGGGCTCTCCGAGAGGGGCGGAGGAATCAACCCTGGTGGGCCTTGTGCCAGGCAAACACCCTACCTGCTGTGCTATAGCTATAAGAGTAGGTGATGCATTTGCCTTGCATGCAGCCGACCTGAGTTTGATTCCTGGCATTCCATATGGTCTCCTAGGCACTACCAGGAGTAATTCCTGAGTACAGAGCTAGGAGTAACCCCTGAGCATTGCCAGGAGTGAGCCCCCCTGCCCCCAACAAAGCCAAAAAATAGTTATAATAGATGAGTTACAGAAACATTTGGGTTTTAAATATTCTTGATACTTTATTTATTTTTGCTTTTTGGCTCACACCCAGCGATGTTCAGGGGTTACTCCTGGCTCTTCACTCAGGAATTACTCCGGTGGTGCTGGGGGACCATATGGGTGACGAATTGAACCTGGGTCTGCCATGTGCAAGGCAGATGTCCTACCCGCAGTGCTATCGCTCTGGCCCCGTTCTTGATACTTGAATTTTGGTTTTGTTGTTGTTGTTTTGTTTTTTGCTTTTGGGTTATACCCAGTGATGCACAGGGGTTACTCTTGGTTCTGCACTCAGAAATTACTCCTGGCGGTGCTCAGGGGATCATATGGGATGCTGGAATCGAACCTGGGTTGGCCGCCTTCAAGGCAGATGCCCTACCCGCTGTGCTATCGCTCCAGCCCCCAAATACTTTTATTTTAAGAAAAATTTATTTAAAAAAAAATTGAGGGCCACACTTGGCAGTGCTCAAGGATCACTTCTGACAGGGCGCAGGGGATCATTTGGGGTTGCTGGGGATCAAACCCAGGTTTACCTCCTGCAAGGCAAACACCCTACCCACAGCCTCTGAAATAATTGTATACTTACTTGTTTTTTTTTTTTTTTTTCTTTTTGGATCACACCCGGCAATGCACAGGGGTTACTCCTGGCTCTGCACTCAGGAATTACCCCTGGCGGTGCTCAAGGGACCAAATGGGATGCTGGGAATCGAACCCGGGTCAGCCGCATGCAAGGCAAATGCCCTACCCGCTGTGCTATTGCTCCAGCCCCAATAATCGTATACTTAGAAGAGTGGTAACGACAGTATTATTTCCATATTATGCTTCATCCAGCTTTCACTAACATTAGTGTCTTAGTATTAGCACAGCTCAGAAAACCAGGAAATTTGCATCAACGCAATACTTTCAGGTAGCCTACAGATTCTTTTGTTTTGGGAGGGGGTGTGTGGCTTTGCACCATGCCTGATGGTGTTCAGGGTTTACTCCTGGCTCTGTGCTCAGGGATCACTCCTGGTGGGCTCAGGGAACCCTCTAGGGTGCAGGGGATCAAAGTTGGATTATTTGCTTGCAAGGCAAATGCCCTACCAGCTGCACTGTCTTTGGCCCCAGCCTTCAGGTCATAGTTTAAGTCTCCCATGGTGTCCATAGTGTGGTCTGGGGCTCCTTCAGGACCCTGCCTGTGTTTAGTTGTCATGTCTTAGTCTCTGGAGTTCCACAAGCCTTCTTGGTCTTTCACTTCTGAAGAATTCTGGTACGTTTTCTTTGTATGGAGCTTTTTAAATCTTTTCTACTTCTGACCTCTTTTGCCCCTGAATTTTTACTTAACTGGAGTACATATATGTGTGTGCAAGTGTGGCCCTCAATATATATATATATATATATATACATGTATACATATATATAATAATAGGTATACAGACCAAACTTTTACTGACAATAAATAATAAATTTATTTTTTTGTTTCTGGGCTGGCTAACTCCTGGCTGTGCTGAGGAATCACTCCTGGCAGTGCTCGGGGGACCATATAGGATGCTGGGTCTTAAATCTGGCTTGACCACATGCAAGTCAAGGGCTTTACCTGCTACATTATTGCTTCGGTCCAATAAATTGTAAAGCAAATTTTGAAAAACTTTTCCAAATGCCACTACATTCAGTTAACATTGGGTTGCAGCCCACCGTTTAAGAAACCAGGGTATAGATAGTCCTTGACGTAGGTTGAGCGATTAGATCGGTTATGTGTTTTTGGCAAGAGTGTCACCAAAGTAATGTTCTCGGCATCGTGTCGGGTATGGATCAGACCCCTGCAGAGAACTGCATTTGGTACTGCCCCATATGGGGTGAGACGCAGGGAGGCTAAGATTCTGTCCCAGAAAATGGCCTTTCCCTTCTGAGCTCGGTCACCCCACACAGAGAGGGCTGCGGGGGAACCCCCCTGAGCAAGACGAGACTGTAGAGCCTTGGGACAGAGACGTCTGTGTGTCTCTGTGTGTACGGTGTTCTCTCCAACACGGTGCAATACTTCTAGAACATTTGTCATAGTTAAAGACTCCTTTAATGACGTCTTTGTAGAGGCTGTTAAACAGCAGCCTTCCCGTTTTGAAAGTCCTGAGTGTGGGCAGGTAGATTGACCTTTTGGTGGCCCGAGGTCTACCTTTAGTTTCCAACCCTTGCACGTAACTCTCTCTTGGAGAAAATGCCCGATCACTGGGTTATCTTATGGAGAGATCCTTTGGGACTGCAGTTTTCTTACTTCTTATATTTTACTTATTAATTTTGTGTACATTAATGGTTTTACCTATTACAGTTACTGCTCTGCACTTTATGTAATGGTGAATCTCTTATTTGCAGCATTCTTTGTACATTTTGGAATTCTGTTGTAAGAGCGATTTTTCTTCCCCTCATTTATCATTTTATTTATATCAGTATAAACTCATGGATATTTAGTCTGTGCACAGTAATCAGACACTCTTGTTGCTAAAAGCGTCCCTGTTTGGACTGTGGAGAGATTTTCCAGGACTCCGGTGTCCTTTCAATACTCCCCTGTTCATTGTCAAGTCCTTTACTGTCTGACACTAACTCAGCATCATTTTTTAAAAAATTTGTTTTCTAATTTGAACTATTTCTCCAGGGAGCCCCAGACCCTGTAACTGGAGACTTTTTGGAAGCCAGGATCAGAAATTCTGAAGCCTTAGTATTAGATCAAGAGTAAACATAGCTGTACTTCCTATTCGTGTATACATATATTTTTTTCCTCCATTTACATATTTTTGAGAAACATACAGATACCTTCGATTATAATCCAGCTCTACAGGACTCACTTTCTAGCCTTCTCCTTCACATGTAAGACATTAAGAAATGGTTATATGTATACTATATTCATATACTTCTAGAATATATATACAGTTGTTTCAAAATTGTTAGCTCAGTCTTCTGTGCGAATGCAGTTTACTAATTGGAATACAACATTTGTGTACCACTCACTCTCCTTCCTTTTCTTGCATCCAATCAAAATACTGCTTTCTAGAGTTAGAATAGTTGTTTTCTGGGGTTGGAGAGATAGTGCAGTGGGTAGGGAGCTTGTGGCTATTCCAGGCTCAATCCCCAGCAACCCATATGGTTCCCAGTCACTACCTGGAGTAATTCCCGGAGTAGTTGAGTTTGCAGAGCCAGGAGTAAGCCCCGAGCACCACTAGGCGTGGCCCCCAAACAAACAAACAAACAGACAGACAGAAAGTAGTTTTCTTTCCCCATGCTGTGTTCCCATTATGTTACTTATTTGTTTTCGAGTTCCTTCACATCATGTTTCATTTTTAAAATAATTTTTAATTCAATTATGGAACTGTGATTTGCAAAGTTATTGTTAGTTGACTTTTTGGCGTATAATCATTCAACACTAATCCCATCACCGTGTTGACGTCATGGTTTCTAATTATGCTTTTTTTGTCGAGAGGAAATAGGTGAATTTTTATTATGGTTGTAAGTTAGGCCTATGGAAAAATTATTTTCAGGAAATTGTTCCCTTCTCTGTTCTTTACGTTGTGTTCCCAGCAGCTTCATGTCTGTAAGTAACTGGACTCTTGAATTCTACTTTATTCTTCCTACGTTTCTTTTGCACTAATTGACATGTAGATAAGTTTCCCCCTCAGTCTGAAAGTAGAGCGCCTTTTGTAGACTCACTTAGCATAAAGAAGAGAAGTATTCAAGCTATAACTTACATGAAAAAAATTTTGAGCGTCCCAGACCCTAAAAAAGTAGTTTCTACTTAATTAGACTTGTACAATTGAACACCAAATATTACCTAAGTAATTCTAACAGAGAGTGAAAGTGGGAATAGCATGGCAAGTGTGCAACCTATAGAAAGTTGTCGCTACGGGCCAGAGCGATAGTAAGTGGGTAGTGTATTTGCCTTTGCATGTGGCTGACCCAGGTTCGATCCCTGGCATCCCATGCGGTCCCCAAAGCACCTCCAGGAGTAATTCCTGCGTGCTGAGCCAGGAGTAACTTGAGCATTCCTGGGTGTAGCCCAAAAAGCAAAAATAATAATAATAATAATAATAATAATAATAATAATAATAATAATAAAAAGGGAACCTCTCTATCGGGAAGGAGCTTGGGGGTGCTGCTCTTGCTGCTGGGGTACACATTGCTTCTGTAGTGACTCAGAAAAACACTGAAGGCTGGTTTCCCTTTGGTGAATGCTTTTGCACCCTCTTTTGTTTCCTTCAGATTTCCTTCAGTTAGTGAAATAGGTGCCAATATAATAGGTTTTTATATAACCTGGCCTAAGGCAAACATTTGAAAACTGGGAGTGGGGATGGAGGAGATACTTAAATATTTTTTCCAGTATATTTATATATATATATATTTTTAATGGCATGAATAATAGTATTATGCAGACTATCTTTTGCTTTTTTTTCCCCATTAATTGTCATTGGAGGGTGGGGGTTGGGTGGGTGCTGTATTCCCAGTATTTTTGTAGAGATTTATGGTACCTTTTTAGAAAAGATACTTGGAAGTGTTTTTCCCTTCTTCGTATAATCACTTCAGGACGATCTCTATCATAACTTTAATGTGTATATCATCTTAGCATGATAAGCTTTTGTCAAAACATAGTTTTAGCTTTGAGGATAAAAATGGCTTGTTTATAGGTCTTAGGAGATGTATGATTGGTAATGGAATAATTGCTTTTCAGGTATCTTAATATTTATGTTGGGCTTCCTGATGTGGAAGAAAGCTTCAATGTAACTAGACCAGTGTCCCCTCACGAGGTAATTATGAACCTTTCATTAAATGGATTTGCTTGTTTTAATTGAAAATGTCTATGTTCTTGAAAGAAGATTTAAAAGCAAGTTCTTATGAGACTCAGGTAACCACAGTAGATAAGCCCTTGCACTGCACTGTGTTGTATTAGGGAGTAGTTCTGTGTCAGCTTGTGTTTCATCTAATCCTAATTAACGGGCACTCTGTGATAACTGTGTCCTGTTTCTGAGCTCTCCCCTGGTCCCCTCCATCCTTCGGGACCGGGCGATATTTATTTTTTATTTTTTTTATTTTATTTTATTTTTTTTTTGCTTTTTGGGTCACACCCAGCGATGCTCAGGGGTTACTCCTGGCTTTGCACTCAGGAATTACTCCTGGCAGTGCTTGGGGGACCATATGGGATGCCGGGGATCGAACCCGGGTCGGCCGCGTGCAAGGCAAACGCCCTACCCGCTCTGCTATCGCTCCGGCCCCTGGGCGATATTTATTGTAGGCACGATTTAGCTCATGCTTTGCAAGCCATCAGGATTTGTATGAATCAGGAGATCAAGAACATGAAGCTCAGTCCAATAGAAGGAAGAGACCTATGAGACGAAAATGGAAATGCGAGTGTTTTAACAGCTTTAGAGACAAAAGCCTTATAGATTAGGCCTAATTGCTTTAAGCAGATAGAGTCTAGATTTCGCCTCAATTTTTAATTTTTTCATGTAGTGTCAACTATTGGGAATTAGTTCAGGGAGGAGAGTGATTTGTTGTTGTTGTTGAAGATCTGCAATTGTACCTCACTGAGTGATGGGAATGTATGCAGAGTATTGTGCCAGTAGTGGATTTTGTTGCTGTATTAACGAGCATCATAGACGATGACTTATTGTACTAACCTGCCGGTAACCACCCACCTACGCTGCGTGGCACAGACCAGTGCCAGTCTGCAGGTAGAGAGAGCTTGAGAACCACTGGTCTCCCTCTTGGTTAAAGCTGCTGCTCCGTGGACCAGCGTGCGGGGCAGGTGCTGTCACAGCTGTAGGAAGGCTGAAGGATGCTGGCACAGCCTCCTGGGAACCCCTCCCGTGAATGCGGACCCCTGTTTCCTGGAAGAAGCACAGGAACAGCTGAGTAGGGAAAAGGGGCCATTTGGGCACGAAAAGGACTTTGGTTGGGAAGGACGCCCACCAGCACCGGCTGGAGAAAAGCTTTCAAGAGCGGGATGAGGGCTCTGCCTGATGCCCAGTGGAGGCTGGGTGATGGGTCAGCTTACACACAGTGTAGTGGTGTTTCCGGAAACCATGCATAGCATGAAGAGGGAACGTGTGCAAGTGAGAAACATCCAGTGAACATACACTGCATGTGTCAAAAATGATGGATAAAAGTTCTGAAGGTGTTTTTCTGTGTGTTTGTTTTTTGGGGGGGCTCATCTTGCTGCTCTCAGGGCTCTGCACTCAGATCATTCCTGGCAGGTTCGGGGGACTATGTGGGGTGCTGGGGATTGAACCCAGGTCAGCTGCCAGCATGGCCTCATCTGGGGGTACGTTTTAGTGTGGTGATGAAGGGGAAGCTGAGGGGAGGTGAGAAGGGGCTCAGTGGAGCAGTCTTCGCTGGCGAGTGCTGTCTGACCAAGGTCTTGAAATCCTTACTAGTTCAAAAATAATGTTCTGTCTTGGCCCAGCCAGAGACAAGAGAGTGTAATGAAGTGGCTTCACCCTCCAAGCCGCAAGCTTCAGGCCTGTCTGTTTCAGCATCTCCTAACCTCAGAGAATCCTGAGTTTTGGTGGGGGCAGATTTGCCAAAAGCTTTCCCAAGTGTGAGACCTCACTCCGTGGCAGATGGCTGTGCGGTGTATGAGTTTAAAAACCCAAATGGCAGCCGGGAGCATCGTGCAGGAATCTTGGTTTAAAGACCAGGTCACGGCTAGAGCGATGATGTTCCCGTCTCAGCAAGGCCACAAAGCGCCCTGGTGAGGATGTCAGGTTAGCATGAAGAAAATCAGCCCCAGACTCGAAGTCCCAGCTTCAGGCTGCCGGGGCCAGTCGCTTTCTGGAATATTTGGGATGGAGAAGGTAGGTCTGGACTCCCCAGGATCCTTGCTCCCTGCAGCCGTCAGAGTTCAGTGTGGGCCTGTTTCCCGAGGGCCCTGGAGCGCGAGGCTGGGGCGGCCTGTGTTGTGATTGATTTGATTGATTGCCTGGTCAGTGATTGATTGCCTGGTCGTTTGTTCCAGTGCCGACTGCGGGACATGACCTACTCCGCGCCCATCACAGTGGACATCGAGTACACCCGCGGCAGCCAGAGGATCATCCGCAATGCCCTACCCATTGGCAGGTGAGGAGGGATGCCCCTGCCAGCCACACCGCCGGCACCCCCGCCCTGCCGGAGCCCCCTGACCCGGGGCCTCATCTGAAAAATATAAGGAATGGCACTTGCTTCCCAGGCTTAGATTCCGGATCCACCAAGTTTGCCCTTGTCCGGCTGCTGGAGCAGTGTTGACACACGGGGTTTGGGGTGCCAGAGGATCAGCCTGATAGTGTCACTCAGGGTCACACGCTTTCTCACATGACTGCAGTGTTGAGTTGGGCAGAGCCAGGCAGATCCTCTCGTAAGTCCTAAGTGGAAAGCCTTTTGTTTGTTTGTTGGGTTGGTTTTTGGGCCACATCCAGCAGTACTTGGGCTTACTCCTGGCTCTAAGCTCAGGGATCACTCCTGGTGGGCTCAGGGGACCATGGGATGCCAGGGATCGAACCTGCGTGCAGGACAAGAACTCTACTCACTGTGCTCTCTCCAGCCTCCAAAATCTTTTTTATAAAATGAAGAGAAAAATGCCTCCATTTCTTTTTTCCTTTTTTTAAATTTTCTTTTCTTTTTTTTTTTTTTTTTTGCTTTTTTGCGTCACACCCAGAGATGCACAGGGCTTACTCCTGGCTCTGCACTCAGGAATTATTCCTGGCAGTGCTTGGGGGACCATGTGGGATGCCAGCGATCGAACCCGGGTCGGCCTTGTGCAAGGCAAATGCCCTACCCGCTGTACTATAGCTCCAGTTGCAAAATGCCTCCATTTCTTCCTCTAGCTCCTGGCAGCTGGGAACCATTGCCTGAAAGCACTAAAGTGCCTTTCCTAAGCTGGTCATCTTGGCTTAATACAGAATTTGATGAGACTTGGATAATACCTTCTTACTCTGTTCTCCTGTGGTCTTTTTTTGGGGGGGCCTTTTGTTTGTTTTTTGTTTTGTTTTGTGGCCACACCCAGCCATGCTCAGGGCAGACTCCTCCCCAGTACTCAGGGGATGCCAGGGATCAATCCCTGGTTGGCAGCGTGCAATTGCCTTACCCTTCTTTCCGGCCCCATATTCTCCCTTGGTCTTTAAACTCCCATTTTCCTTTCTTTCCCTTTCTGAAGCGCATTCTGATTGGTTTCTTTAGCTTTCGTTTCCAGTTCAGCTCTTTCTCCAGCAGTGTCACATCTGTTATTCAGCCCATACGTAGATTAAGTCACGCTTGTGTTTCGTCTTGAAGGCTGCGCTTAGCTCTTCGCCAGTGCGGACTGGAGCGCTGCCAGTCTCTTGCTGCTTACGCTCTGACTCCCTGTGGCGTTCTGTTGACCTGGTGGGAGCGGTTTTCTTTACCGGAAATGAGCTGCTCTCATTTCTGATTTTCACAGGGGACCATATGGGATGCTGGGGATCGAACTTGGGTCAGCTGTGTGTAAGACTACAACTCTTCCCACTGTACTGTCTCTCCGACACCCCAAAACCTTTCTGAACAATTTGGGGAACCAGACTCTTCAGTGTCTGGGTTTAGGTCGCAGCCACAGTGGTGCCGGTGAGGTGCTGAGGGGTGCTCCCAGGTTGCCGGGTTTGAACTCCAAGCTCCTGCCTGCCCCTCAGCCCATGGAGCCATCTTCCGGCCTCCAAATGTTAAAAAAATAAAAAATACCATTGTGTTAATTTACTACTGCACTGTGCTGTAGCACTGTCGTCCATTGTTCATCGATTTGCTCGAGCGGGCACCAGTAACGTCTCCATTGTGAGACTTGTTACTGTTTTTGCCATATGGAATATGCCACAGGTAGCTTGCCAGGCTCTGCTGTGCGGGCAGGATACTCTTGGTTGCTTGCCGGGCTCTCCGAGAAGGACGGAGGAATCGAACAGGACACCAAAATGCTCAGGTCTTTCTCTCTGTGTAGTAGAAAGCCTCGTGCCCGAGGAAGTGGTTCATTATACTTGGCCCTTCCGTGTGGCTCCCAGCGGCTCTCTAACAGGCCCACCGGGCGTGAGACCCGCACCTCTCAGCCTGTCTCCTCTCCTCCGACAATCTAATATGTGGTGTGTTCCTTTACACAGGATGCCCATCATGCTGCGTAGCTCAAACTGTGTCCTCACAGGAAAAACACCAGCCGAGTTTGCCAAGCTGAATGAGTGCCCGTTAGACCCTGGTACGTATGACGCCTGGATTTGCCCTGACTTCGCTATCCCCCACCCCACCCCACCCCCTTTCTTTTTTCTTATACTGTTGGTTCAACATTTTCCCTCCCCGCCCCCCCCAAATTATTAGCCTTTCTGCTTTATAGTGCAGTTGCAAAAAACTTGGTTTACTAAACCTCTGGAAATTTGGTTCCAGTTTTATTCCATTGGGGGCTGGAGTACAGCAGGTAGGGCATTTGCCTTGCATGCAGCTAACCTGGGTTTGATCTCTGGCATCCCATATGGTCCCCCAAGTACCACCAGGAGTAATTACTGAGTGCAGAGCCAGGAGTAATCCCTGAGCATCGCTGGGTGTGACCCAAAAAGCAAAAAAGAATTTTTTTCTCTTACTCTATCAGTATTTCTAAAAGATATTTTGGGAGGGCAGGGTCCTCTAAGAAAAGATTAAGTATGTTGCAATTTGGATGGAACCAGGCATCAGGTTAAACAGGTGTCAGAGGGAGGACAACTCGAGGATGCTCTGACTCACCTGTGGGACGTAGAGAACCCAAACCAGGGAAGGGAAAGTATCCCGGATGGCGAACACCTGGCCTTGGGTTATCAAGCTGAGGTCACCACTGAGGTCACCACTGAGGTGGGTGGGGATGGTGGGGGACGCAGAGGTGACCTTGGAGTGAGTAAGGGCATGGGGGAGGCTTCTGAGCATTTTGGTGATGGTGAGGTCAGTAACTACAGTAAAAACCTAAATCAGAACACTACTTGGCACAAACCACAGCAGTAATACTTCTGTTTCCTTTTTTTCCCCCTTTTCTTTCAGGCCTAAAACTTCAGTTCCCCAAATTCTGGTTGATTGCATTGCTTGTTCCTTTTCTTTGTCTGCTTGCTCAAAGATTTCTTCTCCTGTCTTTGAAAAAAATCAAGAATAATCTCACAAAGTTAATTATCTAACTTGCCTGTAAAACCCAAATAACTCGTTTCAGGCTGTTTTAAATGCAGTGAAGTGGCGAAAATAAAGTGTTATCTTAAAAAACATTATTTTGTGCCTATTCCTAGGCAATATTTTTTTTGTGATGTTTCCAGCTTTATACTTAACAGATAGTTTATTTTATTCATTTATTTATTTTTTGCTTTTTGTCACATTGTCACACCTGGCAATGCTGAGGGGTTACTCCTGACTGCACTCAGGAATCATTCCTAGTGGTGCTCAGGGGACTGTGTAGGACGCCAGAGATTGAACCTGGGACAGCTGCATGCAAGGCAAATACCCTACCCCTAGTACCAGTGCTCAGGCCCCATTTCTCTTAATTCTTTAATCCATATTCGACATTGATTTAATTTACTTGTCACTGCATTGATACAAATCCTAAAAGGTTTTTAAAAAAAACCTTTTTATTTTTTTTGTTTGTTTTTTTGGGTGGATTATTTTGGGTCACACCCGGCAATGCACAGGGATTACTCCTGGCTCTGCACTCAGGAATTACCCTTGACAGTGCTCAGGAGACCATATGGGATGCTGGGAATTGAACCCAGGTTGGCTGCGTGCAAGGCAAACGCCCTACCTGCTGTGCTATTGCTGCAGCCCCAGAATAACCTTTTTAAAACCAAGAACGTGACTTTGAATGTAATAAATGTTACAGTAGTCCAATATGTTGCCCTGAATTTACTTATATCCTGGAGGTAAAGTGAAATTTTACTTTATCCTGTTGTAAACTATGTGCAAAAAATATGATGGTGTTTCATTTTCAGGATAAGATATTGTTTAGGAAACTTAATCTTCCATTGTCATTTATTTGTTAGAAAACAAACTTTTAGGTTTTTTTTTTTTTTTTTTTTTTGCTTTTTGGGTCACACCCAGCGATGCTCAGGGGTTACTCCTGGCTTTGCACTCAGGAATTACTCCTGGCGGTGCTTGGGGGACCATATGGGATGCCGGGGATCGAACCCAGGTCGGCCGCGTGCAAGGCAAACGCCCTACCCGCTGTGCTATCGCTCCGGCCCCACAAACTTTTAGTTTTTTAGTTTATATTCAAGTGTGTTGATTATTTTTACACTCAGTAAATATGAAGATTAATTTATTTAATATGCTTTTTAGTCACCTTTATGTCTTAGGTACGGTGGCACATACATGAATAAGGGATATTCTCTATCTTAAAGAAATTTTATCTTGGGGCCAGAGCGATAGTACAGCGGGTGGGGCATTTGCCTTGTAGGGGGCCGACTCGGGTTTGATCCCTGGCATCCCATATGGTCTCCTGAGCACTTCCAGCATTGATCCCTGAGTGGCAGAGCAGGGATAACCCCTGAGCACTGTAGCGTGAGGCCCCAAATCAAACAAACAAATTTCATCTTGTGGCTCATTTGTACCAAGTCACCTGCTGGAACTCAAATCAGCGTTCACCCAGCAGTGTCGGCAGAGCCTTGGGCGTGAGTGGCAGCCGGGTCCCTGCAGCGCGGGGGCACTGCATCCCCCAGTCGCACCGCTGGGCGGGCGGGTGCTGGGTGCTGACTCCCTTCTCGTTTCCCTCCGGGCAGGCGGCTACTTCATCGTGAAGGGCGTGGAGAAAGTCATCCTCATCCAGGAGCAGCTGTCTAAGAACAGGATCATCGTGGAGGCCGACCGCAAAGGGGCGGTCGGGGCCTCAGTGACCAGGTAAGGGAGGTGGCTGGGATGGGCGCGGGCCCGCCAGGGATCCTGCTGACCCCAGGGGGCTCCTTTTGGACTCGGCCCTCGCCGCTGGCTTCTCTCGAGTGACAGGCAGGCTCCAGAATATTCGGGCCGTTGCCACCGAGGTTTTAGTTTGCCCGCAGAATTTAGAATGTTACTGATGAGAGCTGGGGCAGTGGGTCAGGGTGGAGAACTTGCGTCACCCCGTGTGGACCTCTGAATTCGATCCCTGACATCATCCAAAACAGAATTATTTTCAGTGATGAAAGTATAAGGTGCTCTTTTGGTGGCCACTCGTTATGGATGCTGAATTCATGTTCATTGAGCATCCAAAGAAACGACTTCTTTTTTAAAATAATTAATTAATTTTAATTTATTATTTTATTGAATCACCATGTGGAAAGTTACAAGGCTTTCAGGTTTAAGTCTCAGTTAAACAATGCTCGAACACCCATCCCTTCACCAGTGCACATATTCCACCACCAAGAATCACAGTATACCTCCCCCCTACCCCCCAGCCCCCCACCCCACCTGTGTAACTGATAAATTTCACTTTACTTTCACTTTACTTTGATTACATTCAATATTTCAACAAAAAACCCTCACTATTATTATTTGGAGTTTCTCCCCGCCTAAAGTCAGACCTGCTAAAAAGGAAGCATTTGATAATTTGTTTTCCATTGCTGAGAATGAAGAGATATGAGGTCAAGCAGCCGCACTAGCAGCCACACGGTTTTGGAAAGAAACGACTTCTTTTTCACGTTCCTTTCCAGTTTTCGACAACTTCACATGTGGGTCCCTCCATCAGTTTGATTGGAGACTGCTTTATGTTTATGATTTGATTAATTTTATTACGAACCCCATGTGCTATTTTTATCCCCTTTTAGCTCTGTACTCATTTTTCTGTACCAGCATCCTTTATATATTGTTTTTGTAACATCATTTATTTATTGTCCTTGTAGTTTGGAATTCTTGAGGCAAATGCATAGTGAGAAGAAATTCGTGGTACAGTTAAGATGTCATTATGTGCTAATTCTTTTCTCAAACCTGTAATGAACTACTTGACCCAGAATTTCTCCATTCTTTGTCTTCTCTGACAAGAGACAGCTAACAGTGATGACCATTTACTGAACCATTTTCTGGACCGGGCAGTGTGCTATGTGCTTTATATATGTTTTGTTTTTTTTTATTGTTAACCTTAGTGTTCCCCTTCCCCCACCAAATGTGCGATATTACCTCTGTACCTCTGTTTTATCTCCAGCTGGGTGGTATCCTTGGGTTCAAGATGACGATGATTACATAGCTCTTTTGATACGAGACCTAACTCCCATGTCCCTGTCTTCTTAGTTTATGTACTTTTGGAGCTGAAAAAAATAGGGATTTTAATTTATGGGTCATTTAGATGGAGTGAGCTTCTCTAAGTCTTACATGATTTGGAGATACTACTTACTTCAAAGTAAGAGTCAGTATTTTAGAAACCAGAGATTAAGTAAGTATAAGTAGTGCACATGATTAAAAAGATTATGTTAATGTTATCATTGACTCTAAAGCTTGGAAGCATTTTTAAATCCACTGGGAATTTAATAACTGACCCTTGCAGAGGGAGATTCCTTCGTTTCTTAGTTTCTCTTTCACTATGTATCAAAACTATGAATCTTAAAAAATGGATTATTGGTTTGAAAACCCATGCAAGAGAATCCTATTTCTTCCTAGTTTTTTCATCATGGTGTGTAGACTCATTTTGAGGTTCTTCTCTGACTGTGTAAAATTCGTCATGGTGTACACCCTGGACCAAAGCAATTCAAGGCAGATAAAGTGAAATGAATTCACTCATTCAGTCACTCTCCCATGAAACTTTCACCTTCATTTCAAAAATAAAGGAACACTGACAGTGTTCTGTAAATGTCCATGGAAGTGAGGGGCAGGAGAGAATCGATGAGTCCTTTAAAAAGCATCTACTAGAAAGGATCTTATGAGGTTATTTATCAGGTGATCTGTATTCATTAGCAATCCTTGCTTGGTGCCTGTTACGAGCTTGAAACTAAGTGGGGGTATGTAGCGTAACTAACTTCTGTTTCCCTACAGCTCGACTCATGAGAAGAAGAGCAGAACCAATATGGCTGTGAAACAGGGACGGCTTTACTTGAGGCATAACACATTGTCCGAAGACATACCCATAGTGATCATATTTAAGGTGAGGCTGAAAGTCATAAAGAAGGCCCTGTTTTCCTTTTATAAAAAGTTAGAAATTGGGGGTGCCAGAGCCATAGTATAGTGGGGAGGGTGTTTTTGCCTTGCACATGCCAATCTGGGTTCGATTCCCAGCATCCCATATGGTCCCCTGTGCACCGCCAGGAGTGATTCCTGAGTGCAGAGCCAGGAGTAACCCCTGAGCGTCGCCGGGTGTGACCAAAAATAAAGCAAAACAATTAGAAATTTGGAAGATAGAGAATTGTAGAAACACAAAAATTGGTGACGTAGACAAGTTCTCATGTAAGGGCAAGGGTATCTGTGGAACTTGCTTGGCCAAAGAGCAAGTTTGTTCTTTTTTATGGACTTCTGGATTTCTTCATAAACGTCAGTCCACAGCATTTTTATTCCCCTCCAGGTGGTTTGTAAATTGCTTGTGGGTTTAGAATTTTAGAAGGCATTTTCCTTTAGCATTAATATTTATTTATTTATTTATTTATTTTTGCTTTTTTGGGTCACACCTGGCGATGCACAGGGGTTACTCCTGGCTCTGCACTCAGGAATTACCCCTGGCGGTGCTCAGGGGACCATATGGGATGCTGGGATTCAAACCCGGGTTGGCCGCGTGCAAGGCAAATGCCCTACCCGCTGTGCTATCGCTCCAGCCCCTAGCATTAATATTTAAATGGCATAATATTTTCAGGTGATTGCAAAGTGAAAATTAACCTGTTCCAATCGAGTCTATCAGTGTCACACTGCAGTTAGTAATTAAGCAAAATAGCACTGTAGCACTGTCGTCCCGTTGTTCATCGATTTGCTCGAATGGGCACCAGTAACGTTTTCCTGGTGAAACTTGCGGTTACTGTTTTGGCATATCGAATACACCATGGGTAGCTTGCCAGGCTCTGCTGTGCAGGCGGGATACTCCCAGTAGCTCGCTGGGCTCTCTGAGAGGGACAGAGGAATTGAACCCCGGTCGGCCGTGTGCAAGGCAAATGCCCTAGCTGCTGTGCTATCGCTCCAGAATAGTTGGCATTATGTGGAATAAATCTCAGTATTCACAGATTGTATACTTACAAATCTACTTGCTCAGCTCTGTTTCTGAGTCCAGAATCAGTTCTTGTGCTGAGTCGCCCCTGGAGACGCATGTGCACAGAGCAGGAATAGTGGTACTCCCCTGCACGCACACCTCGGGGGTGTTGACGAGACCGCCTGCCTTCTCCTGCCTTCCGGCTTGATCGCTCCATCTGTAAACAAACTTATGGGCTCTCGAGTGTTGTGGTTTTCCCATTTCTGTGCTTTATTTGTTTTTGGGTCACACCCAGCGATGCTCAGGGGTTACTCCTGACTCTGCACTCAGGAATTACTCCTGGCAGTGCTTGGGGGACCATATGGGATGCCGTGGATCCAACCTGGGTCAGCTTGCAAGATAAACACCCAACCCACAATACTATTGTTCCGGCCCCTTCGTTGGTACTTTAGCTTTTTAGATTGGTCCCCTGAGTATCTTGCTGAAGTACTGTCCAATATTCCTAAGCTCGAGAAAGCTGTAATAACACCTCTGAAGGAATGGGGCTCACTTGTCAGAGGGGTAACGGTAATGCACCAGCAGTATTTCAGGTCACTGTCACTGTCATCCTGTTGCTCATCGATTTGTTCGAGCGGCCACCAGTAACGTCTCATTGAGAGACTTATTGTTACTGTTTTTGGCATATCGAATACGCCATGGGTAGCTTGCCAGGCTCTGCCACGCGGGCTCGATACTCTCAGTAGCTTGCCGGGCTCTCTGAGAGGGGCGGAGGAGTCAACACAGGTTGGCCATGTGAAAGGCGATTGCCCAACCACTGTGCTATCGCTCCAGCCCAGTATTTCAGGTAGGGACATTTAACAGAAACATACAAAACAAGAGTCTGATTGATTAGTAAAACGAAACAACCAGAGGCTCTGTATTTCTCTAGGAGCAAATGCTTGTGTCTTCACTCTTTCAGTGTTTATGGTACTTTATAGAACACAGACATCATGGATAGCAATTGTATACAATCAGTCTTGATAACTAGGTTAATTGAAATAAAGAGCTTAGATGATTTTAGGAGGCACCAGGTACTTCAGATAAGTTTCGGAGATTATTAATACTCACGCATCATCGTTTAGCTTCACTGACAGGGGCGGGAACTGTCCAGCCCACAGACTCCTGGGCTCTGGCCCGCTGCGTACCTGGCGTGGGCTGCCCACGGCCCCGCTGCTGTACTGTATGGCCCGAGAGCGACGCTATCGATGCCCAGATGGCCCTTGGCAGGTTCTCCCTCTCTGCTTTAGAATGAAATATTTCTGTTCAACAGTGAGGACAGTGGAGATGTTCTGAGCAGGTGCAATGAGAGAAAACAGGAAAAGATCCTCAGCGTCAATCAAGCTGGTTAATAACAGAAAACACTTGGGTATAATGTTTGGTAGAATAAGAGAAAAGGAATCGGGGCTGCCCAAGCTGTCACCAGCTGATGGGTGAAAGGGAAAGGTGGCTTCACCATGGTCGCTCACGTTACTGGATGGAATGAACTACTTGGGTTCTTTCGTTTGGTTTTTGAGCCGACCCGGCCCTGCTCAGGGCTCACTCCTGGCTGTGTGCTCTGATCACTCCTGGTGGGGCTCAGGGCACCATATGAGGTACCTCAGATTGAACCCGGGTCAGCCTTGTGCAAGGCAAGCACCTTACTCACTGCACTGTCTCTCCAGCCTTACGAGATATCCCTGTTCTAAATGAAATTATTTAAGTGAGATTGTGGGAATTTTTTTTTTCATTATAGCGTAATACACTTTTGGTATAATTGTTTTTAAGTTGATGATTGGAATAGCCATCCCAATATGTCATGGGACCCAGAGAAAATAAATATATTTTTTATTACCTATCATTAAAATACATAATTTTTATTTGGGGGGAGGGGTGCCACAGCTGGTGATGCTCAGGGTTATTCCTGGCTCTGCAGTCAGGTATCGTTCCAGGTGCTGCCAGGGAGACCATATGGGGTGCAGGGGATCAAACCCAGTTTGGTTGCATGCAAGGCAAGTGCCCTACCTGCTGTGCTGTCTCTATGCCTCTGAGATGTATAATTTTAAAGACGGTGATTTCAGATTTTCTTACAGGGATCTCAGGATGTCCAGAGTGGTGTGTTAAGTTTGTAGTGGGGTTTAGTGAAGAAAATTATGTAGAATCGTAGCTCCAGCAGGGGGCAGTATGTCCCCATGCATCAGAAGCACTCCGAGTTTTCAGTTCTTGAGAACTACTTTTACTGCTAGAGAAATTATAAATTGTTTAAATGTATATTATCTTACATCACTCATGGGAAATACATTATGATGCATGAATTTTGTTAATGTATCTGTATAAGTACATACAGGTTTAAATTCTTTCTGAATACTGCTCTAACGTGTATAATTTTTTTTTTAATTTAAAAACGTTTTTTTGGCCACACCTAGTGTTTCTCAGGGATTACTTTCAGTTTAGTGATCGGGGATTACCCCCAACAGTGCCCAGGCGAGTACATAATGCTGGGGGTTGAACATGGGCCTCCTGTATGCAAAACATATGTTCCAGCCCATTGAGCTGTTTCTCGGACCCCGTGTAACGAGTAGTTAGGCTTCTAGATCTTTCTGATTTTAAAACATCCCTAGAATTGTGAAAATTTGGAAAGCTATTGAAAGTAGAGTTTTTTTTTTTTTTAAATATACCATTTTATTCTTTATGTTTTCTTTTTTTTTTTTTTTTTTTTTTTTTTTGCTTTTTGGGTCACACCCAGCGATGCTCAGGGGTTACTCCTGGCTTTGCACTCAGGAACTACTCCTGGCGGTGCTTGGGGGACCATATGGGATGCCGGGGATCGAACCCGGGCGGCCGCGTGCAAGGCAAACGCCCTACCCTCTGTGCTATCGCTCCGGCCCCTGAAAGTAGAGTTTTTAAAATATATTTTTTGTAGAACTTTTTTTCCTTTACTGTTGTAGTGTACACTTTTATTTTTTTCTCTCCATGTCTGTGAATCTATTATGCTATTATTTTTGGAAGGTGTGATACAGAAAGAAATTTCGTGTGTGTGGCATCAAGTATTTAACCATTTATAGTATTTAAATTTTTTTGATTTACTTTCCTGTAAAGGGACCTTTAAGGCAGCATTTCCCCTCCACCCCAGTTCCTCACTCTTACATACAACTGGGTTTTCTTACTCATACATGTTTGTGTGCCCGTTTATTTTGTAAGTATTAAATCCCTGGAGTAGGTTAGATCTTTTTTTTTAAAAAAAAAAAAACTTGTCACTTGTTGCCAGAGTTTTCCCCCAAGGCATATTGATTGCACTGTCATAGCAGTGGTAAAAATCAAATCGTTTTTGTTTTTCACTTGGAAACAGTTACACATGTGGTGACACATAGCTGTTTTGTTGTGGTGGAGGCAGCGTCTTGCTTGGAAGGATGTCTTAAGAGAACTTACTTGGTGACCGCCACTTAGAGGGCTCTGTCTGGGGAGCAGCATTGGTGTCCTAGAGCCCACAGATCGGGGCTGACGTCCAGCATTTCCGTCTGATAGCTACACAGCCCTGGGGACAACTCCCCGAGTCCTCGAGAAGAATTTCCCGAGGAGTTTGCTTCTGAGAGCTCTTTAGACTGTGTGCCTTGGGGATTCCTATACTCACCAGGGAGGGGACGCTGTTTCTCTTTCCTTCCCTCTCCTGGCGAACCTTTAGTGTGAGAAGCTTGGGAACAATAAACCGGGATACCAGGAAAGTCACATCATTTCTCTTTTTGTGCTGTGTGGCCTTAACACAGACCTTGACAGTCATTAGGAGTTGATGGTTGTTGATTGTAACCAACAATTGGTTAAAAGTGACAGAAACAGCAGGGCGCCGGGGGCCCTTGCTGAGACTGAATATGACGAATAAAGCTTTTAAAGACCTAGATCAGCCTTATTTATGGACTTGATCACTACAAAGGTTCCCCTGCCCATGTATCTTCCCTGCTCCCCAGCTTGTATTCCCAGCTATTCAGCAGTTCGCATTATGATGGCATCTGTAGTCTCAAAGTTTTACAGGGGGAAAAAAAAGGATCAGGTTTCAAGGGTGCTGTACTTTGTTTCTTGGAAAACTACTTACATGAACAGTGTTTGATCCTTAAAGAGGAACATGACAAAGTTAAAAAGTGCCTTCGTAGTTCTTTCATTTGTTGGGGTTTAAATTATAAGAATACATGGCCTTCTGTGTACTTTAAAGAAAAGTGAGGGGCTGGTGAGGCCTGATATTTTAAAAACTAAGCTCCTGTTTCTTCCTTCTCACGGTGCATTTCAGCATCTCCGCCAGCATTCCTAGCATTCTCTCCTGCTCATTAGTATTCTCTCTGTATTTGTTTATTTACTTCTGTATTTATTTCTCCTCCTTTTTATTCTTCCTGTGGTTTTGTAGCCAGTGGCTGTCCAGGGAGAAGACTTGATGCCGTTTTTTTAAAGAACACCTCCTCTTATTTTTGGTCTTACTGATTGCCAGACCACAGGTGACCTTTGCTGAAATTATATCTCTGCTGTTTTTCAGACAGTGATTATATAGCAATCACTTTTTACTTCCTCGTTTGCTGATGTTAACTGATTTCAGAACTCTGGAACAAAGAGTTCCAGAGAAAGCTAGTTTTCAGATGTCTAAATTGTGTGTGTCAAGCAAAAATGGTTGGGCATTTTGCTGTTGTTTCCATAGCAATATGTCATTTATTTATAGCTGTGACTTTTGATGTCACTTTGGTCTTTCGAGCAGGAGCATTTTCCTTGGTAGCTTCGACTGAATTATCACCCTGAATTTCAGTAATCTGATAGAGAGAATTCAGTTCCTTTAGAGCAAAGCTTTGCCCCCGATCATTCTTTCTGCAGACAGGGAGTCATCGGTCATGTTTCACAGCCTGGAAATACCCACAGGACCTACGTATGTGACACCACCTGAGAAATATTTGCAATTTAAAAAATTATTGTTTAGGTACAGCAGAAAGACAGTTCAGAGGCGTGGATAGTCCATATGCCAAACTAGGAAGGATTTTCCATTATGGTTAAATATGAAAATGGGCAGTCAAGTATCTTGATTTTTTTTCTCTTGAAGATTACTGAGCTCTCTACAAATTGCTAAAATCAGCTGGCAGGCCCTGGTTCAGGTGTTCACACACCTGGGGGCTGGGACTGATTCCCAAGCTACCGGCATTTCAGCTCAAGGATTCCATCTCTTTTTTAGTGAGACCTTTTCCTGCTGTATTGTTTCATCTGCTTGGTTCCGTATATGCCCCATATGAATGTCTATTAGTGTTTGTTTTTTTATCTGAGAAGTGAAGTGCATTAGTAATAACGTTTTATAATAAATTCTTAGAGAAAGTTAATTGGATTCTTATTGGAAGTTATTTGCATTAGTACTTGTTTTTTTTATACAGAATATCTTGTAACACTGTACTTTTATTATAACATTGATAAGGAAAACAATTTCTGCTGACATTGAACAACAACATTGAAAGACCTTTTTTTATTTTGTTTGAAATCAGTTTTCAAGAATCTATTTCTGTTAGGTAAGGACTTAGTATCTTTTGAGTCCGTTGAAACACACGTGACAAATTATTTTGAGAAATTGACAAGCAAACTAACTTATAATACATTTATTTTATTTGGGCTTGGGGCGGTATTTTATTTGGGCTTGGGGTGGGGCGGGGGTCACACCTGGTGGTTTTCAGGGCTTACTCCTGGCTCTGTACTCAGGGATCATTTTCAGTGATGCTCAGGGAACCATATGTGGTGCCAGAGAGCAAACTGGGTTTGGCCACGTGTAAGGCAAGTACCATCTCTCCAATACTATCTCCTTGACTCAGAACTAGATAGATAGATAGATAGATAGATAGATAGATAGATAGATAGGTAGATAGGTAGATAGATAGATAGATAGATAGATAGATAGATAGGTAGATAGGTAGATAGATAGATAGATAGATAGATAGATAGATAGATAGATAGATAGAGGGATAGATAGATAGATAGATAGATAGATAGATAGGTAGATAGGTAGATAGATAGATAGATAGATAGATAGATAGATAGATAGATAGATAGAGGGATAGATAAATAGATAGATAAATAGATAGATAGATAGATAGGTAGGTAGATAGATAGATAGATAGGTTGATTGATTTGCGAGTTTGCATCACACCCAGCAGTGCTCAGGGCTTCCTCTGGCTCTGTGCTCAGAGATCACTCTTGGCGAGGCTTGAAAGACTGTATGGGGTGCTGGGGCTCAACCCTGGGTCAGCTGCGTGCACAGTGAGCACCCAGCCTGCTGTACGATTGATTGCTCTGAACCCTGAACTAGTATTTGAATTTGTATTTGAATTTGCTTTCCACAGGGAAACATTATCTTATAATACAGACCACGGAAACGTGCGGGTGATTAGTCACAGTGCATGAGTGAAGCGTCAGTCCCATTTCTCCACTTGCTTTTCACTGGGTCGCGTTGGTTTGTGAGAGCGTGGCTGTGGGTGTTTCAGGCGTGCGTTGTCACCACACCACTCCGTCACCAGAACGCCAGCATCCCTCCCTCCACCTAGTCCCTTGGACCCTTTAGCTGACTCTTATTTTTGTTTTGTGTTTGGTTCACACCGGGCAGTGCTCCGGGGCTACTCCTGGCTCCGCACTCAGGAATCACTCCTGGTGGTGCTCGGGAGACTCTATGGAATGCCGGAGATCGAACCCAGGTCGGCCGTGTGCAAGGCAAGCGCCCTCCCCGCTGAACTATCTCTCTAGCCCTTTAGCTGACTCTGTAAATTAGAACTGGTCTTTCCCCCCCGCCAAGAATTGTTCTCCTTCAGTCCATTAAAGGCTTTTATCATGAGTGTGTGAAAATTTTAAATAGTGGGTCCTTAGAGTCCCATTAGAGTAAATGCTTCAAATCTCGTTAGAGATGAAAAAAATGAAAATCAGGATACAGAAAGATGCGGGTCCTGAGAGCGTCTGTTCGCTAAACAAACAAAATATTTGGATAAGAAAAGTTACGTGCTTTTTGGGTCACACCCGGCAATGCACAGGGGTTACTCCTGGTTCTACA
This sequence comes from Sorex araneus, assembly GCF_027595985.1. NCBI lineage: Eukaryota > Metazoa > Chordata > Mammalia > Eulipotyphla > Soricidae > Sorex > Sorex araneus. The sequence goes on from NC_073311.1 coordinate 47,449,280, forward strand.
CTAAGGAATTACTCCTAGTGGTTCTCAGGGGACCATATGGGATGCTGGGATTCGAACCCGGGTCGGCCGCGTGCAAGGCAAACGCCCTACCCGCTGTGCTATCGCTCCAGCCCCAAGTTCCTTGCTTTTTAAAATTAAGTAGAGACTTGAACCCCGGGTTGTTCTGTGGGCTGTTTGTCGTGTGGAACGAACCCCAGCATCCTTTCTGCCGACCGGGGACTCAGGGACTGGATCGCTGCCTGGTGGGGTGGTTCTGGCGCTGAGTCTCGGCGCCGCAGCTGTCAATCATCTGCAGGCCGCCTTGCAGCTGGGTGGGCTGCCGAGTGGCAATGCAGCGGCTGTGGGGAGAGGGCCTCGCCCCTCGCCCCAGGACCTTGCCCCAGCCTGGGCCGTGAGCTGCCCTCCCCCGGCTGTTCAGCAGGGAGCCTTTCACCATGGCCAGCTCCCCCCCCAGGCTCCCCAAGCCCACCACCACGTTTGTATATTGTCTCCGCCAGACATTTCTGCAGGAGCGAGTCATCCACTTGAGGAAGGTTAGTTTTTGCTTTTGGAAGAGGAGCAAAGAATAGATGACATTTAAAAAAAGATGGCCACAGTTTGCTTAGGAGGGAGGTGGCATGCATTTAGCTCCCTTCCCTTCCCCGCAATGCACCCTCCCCCTCCCCCCCACAAACCAGGCTTGAAAACTGTCATGCATTTACGTCCCCTCCTGGACTGGAGCAATAGCACAGCGGGTAGGGCGTTTGCCTTGCACGACCGGGTTCTATTCCTCCGTCCCTCTCGGAGAGCCCAGCAAGATACCGAGAGTATCCCGCCTGCACGGCAGAGCCTGGCAAGCTCCCCGTGGCGTATTCGATATGCCAAAAACAGTAACAAGTCTCACAATGGAGACATTACTGGTGCCCGCTTGAACAAATGGATGAACAGAGGGACGACAGTGCGACAGTGCTGCGTCCCCTCCTAATATGTTCACACCACAACTGCAGGGCACAGGCCACCGGCCACCGAAATTTAAGTGTGGCACCATAGGCTGTGGTGCTGGAAGCTGGAAGGGGCCGGTTGTGTCCTCTGGTTAGAGAAACGAGAAGGGACAAGAAACCTAGATGAGGAGGGGACGTGATGCCTTCCGCGTACAGTGTGTCGGGAAGGACAGTCCCCGCGGGCTGCCTGGTTTGTCGAGACGCCTTCTCCGTTATGCTCGGGTCAGGGCTCTTAATGCACAGATCAAGGTTTGGGGGCAACAGTGGAACCGAGGACCCAGACATCAAAGCCCGACTAGATCCTCACCCCTGATCCTGTCTTCTCTGCGTAGCGAAAGGAAGAGTTTTAACGCCAACATAACTTTCCCCCCTAACTCCTAGGAAAGCAGATTATTTCTCTGCCAAGAGAGGTTCAGGGAGATCATGCCCTGTTTCTCGGTATGGCAGGGTTCCAGGCCGACGTGTGAAGGCCTTCGTACCGAAAGGGTCTGCAAAGGCCCGCAGCGCCGGCTGCCACCTTGAAACACTTACGATAAGTAGGTTTTTAAACCTGTTAAAAAGTGCATTCTTGGTTTAACAGAAGAAAAAAAAAAAACTCTTTTAAAACCTGCCTAAAGTATATCTTGATACCTCTAGATTAGCGAGGTTAAAAAAAAAATCCTGTAGGAAAAATTCTTTTAGTCTGCGTATGAATGATTTGCCAGTCCTCTGAGAAATGAATCTCCTGACAGAACCAATTGGGGTTCTGCTTATTTTCAACAATGCTATATATATTTTTTATTTATGGCTTTTCGGCTGTTACTCTTCTCCGTTTGCCTTTGTAATTGTGACTTCTGCCCTCTCTCTGTTACCTCTGCCGCCTTTTTTCCACGAGGAAACTTAATAGCATATTTAAGCTTTTTTTTTTTTTTTTTGAAGAGAGTCATGCAGAAAGTGCTTGAGAATGTTTGTTTTCTTCTTCCTGATCAAAATTTCTGTTTCAGGTTCTTCTGTAGCTCGGGCCGGGCTGCCAGTGCCAGATGGCACCATTTCTGAGAAAAGAGCTAGCCTGTGCTTACAAGTAATACCCACAAACAATGCCAAATTAGCATAAGCAAATGTCAGTGAGTTAACACAAAGCCAACACTCTTTCTGTCTTTTCTTTCCTTCCTAGGCCATGGGTGTTGAGAGTGACCAGGAAATTGTGCAGATGATTGGAACGGAGGAGCACGTGATGGCTGCCTTTGGGCCCAGCCTGGAGGAGTGCCAGAAAGCTCAGATTTTCACACAGATGCAGGTGTGTCTTTTCATGGGGCCGGGGGCTGCGAGGGAGAACTGGAGATTCAAGGAGCACGGCTCATTGATACAGCATCCGATTGAATGATGGGGCGGTGGCGAATCCCGTTTCAATAGGGGTGCCGGGGAGATTGCGAGGAGTCGTAGACTAGAAGTTTCTTTCTTGTTTTAGGATTGAAGGAAGGAGTTTCCTTAGACAAATTACCAGCCTCCAGTATCTGCTGTAGCTTTCTTGTTAAATGTAATATATTGCCATGAGGCCTTTGTCCCAAGTTTTTAGCGATTACTTTATTTTTCCTCATTTTCCTCTGTGACTTATATACATATATATTTTTTTTGTACTATAGCAACTGTCGGATGGTTTCTTTTCGTTCATTTCTCCATCCAGTCATGTATGGCCTCCCTCTCTTTTATATTCCCAGCTTTTGGAGTCCAGGTTGGAACCTTGGAATTTCAACAGAAGACTTATAGATAGGGAGTGATTAATATATGCTAAATATAATAAAAAGTAACCGTGCTTTCATTTTTATGTGTCAGGGAACCCTAAGAGTCATACTTAGGATTTTCAACCCTGCATTTGTGAAGTGCTTTTACTGAGTATAAATGAGAGGTGACATTCTTTATAGCAGCTCTGGGAGGTAGGAATTCCCTGCCACAGAAGCACGGTAGGCAGCTCCTACGATCCTAATGTACATTCCCATTCTTATGTGTTATTTATAAAAAGATACATATTCCAGCCTGCTTGTCTTCTTGTCACCCATGGTGCTTGTAAAGGTGGCATTTTTTACCTGTTATTGTGTATTCTGAAAATCAGACTGGTCTTGGTGTTTTGTTTTTTTATAAAAAAACTAAACCAGACATTCAGGAAGGCTGGTTGTCATGTAAGTATGTAAGTACATATAATTGCAAAACAGAAATCAGTGGGGATCATTATCACTCACTGCCTTTTTTTTTTTTTTCTGCAGTTGATTCAAAGTCAGCTCTAGTTATTGGGTAGACAGGAAAAGTTGTTGAATTTTGAATATTTTATTTTGGATTTTTAAAAATGCAATACTTAGGGAACCTGATTGCATGCTATAGGCTAAAATTGTCCAAGAACTTCAAGAACATGAAAACACTAAGTAATAAACATTAGAGTTGGAGAGATAGCTCAGTGGTTTGGAGCACTTGTTTTGCGTACGTGAGGTCCTTGGTTCAATTCCTGGCACCACCCGCTCCATTAAGCACTACCAGGACAGACCCCAAGCACCAAGCCAGGAGTAGCCCCTGAGCACCACTGGGTGTGGCCCCCAAACAAGAAAGGCAGATATTAAGAAACATCAATAAGCAAATGGCTAAATTCGGGAAGAGACACTGCATCCTTTAAAAATAAATAGTGCCCTGGAAGAGCAGTTTCCCTTAATGATACCTCAGTGGATTTAATGAGTTCCTCAGTTTATTTCAGACGTCATCAAGCAGCCAGATAACTGTTGCATTGTAAAGCTGTCTGAGCAGAAGCTAATAGTGGGCTGGGAAATGATTCATTTCTCTTGAATAAGTGCTGATTGAAAAATTCCAGCTCACAGAATTAGAGGAGTTCAGTGAAAAGATGGGAATAGACAATTAATTAGCATAAGAAAGACAGATGTTCCTAACAAGCAGGAAGTGTAAGTTGGAAGTGGCTTGAACTCTGCTAAAATAAGGCCGAGACTAATATCTGCAGCTAATAAAAGTGCAGCAGCAGTCTTAATCCAAAATGACTGATAAATTAAAATTGTATTGTGAGTTATGAGTATTTCATGTTACTTGAAATGAGAATAAAAATAGCAGGGACATTTAGCTTGGTTAGTGCCATGATGACATGGCGCTTCCTTCAGCGGAGTGTTTAAAACTCATGTTTTGTTTAAGACACTCCTTTCCTTCTCCCCGCCACTTCCCCTGTTCAGGGAGCCCTTTTGCTGCCTTTGGTCCTTGTGGGCTGTACATGCTCATCAAATGCTCTGTCCTAGAGAGGAGAAATGATTGCTTTCGGCCGGCAGACACTCGGTGTGCCTTTGAAATGGACTCGCTCTCACCCCAACTCTCGCAGGGAAAAACTGGCATGTTGCTAGGTGTTTCGGGGTGTGGCGGGGAGGTCCTTTCCGCTACATGAGGAGTGATAAGATTTTTTTGTTTTACTGGATGCTCAGGGATCACTCCTGGGAGTGCTCGGGGGCCGTATGGGGTGCCAGGATCCACACCAGGTTGGCCATGTGCAAGGCAAGCCCCTGCCCCACTGGCCCGACAAGATTTTTATATATTCTTTCGTTTTTCCTTAGAAGAAGATTTTTCTTTTTTTTCTTTTTTAAATATCCTTTTGAGGAATCCTTAGTGGCTTTTCACAGAGAACCATAAAAACCAAAATTCACTGAAGACATCTCAGTTTGGGGGAAACCATACTGCCTTTCTCGACTAGCAAGACTAGCTGTTCTCAAGTTCTTAGCTAAGACATATTGCTAGGGGACTGCAGAGTTTTTATGGTCTTGCTTCATCATAGGCCCAGATGACTTTGTTTTCCCCGCCCTGTGCTCAGGGATCACTTCTGCCAGTGCTCAGGCCACTCCATGGGTGCCGGGGCGGGCACCTTATCCACTCTACTGTGGCCCTGACTTGCTGTTCCTCTTTCATCAAAATCTACCTGCTTCTCATTATTTGAATTTTCTTTATATTGCAGGCAGAATTTGTGTTTCTCAAAATGTACACTTTATCACTTTATTTTGATAAAACTACAGAATATTCCCATTACCCCAGAAAGGCGTCTTGCGTTCCTTCCTGTTCAGTTTTACTCCCATCTTCAATTTCCATTATCCCCCACTGTTCTGTGTTTCGCACTGTAGGTCACTTTGGACTGTTTTGGGGTTTTACGTTATTGTAATACATTCTGGTGTTTGTAGGCACTAAAATATATCGGGAACAAAGTCAGAAGGCAAAGGATGTGGGGAGGCGGACCGAAGAAAACCAAAATAGAGGAAGCAAGAGAGCTCCTGGCTTCTACCATCTTGACTCATGTGCCGGTAAGTACCCCGCTCTGATGGGCTCCGTACATTTCTCTTGAAGAATTTTGAAATCTGAGGGTAGGTTTCATGGATCTTCCATATCGAGATCAGAAATGAAAATTAAATGAGATATGGCTGAGTGGGAGACACCATAGCTCTGAGGTTGCCAGCTGAGTTTGTTGTAGTCATGTTTTGAGAGTAGACAAGGGCATTTCTTTCAGGGAAAGTTGGATTTAACCCAGTCTTTTCGTTGGAGCAATGATTTTGTACGTATGGATGGCTAACTGGCTCTTAGGGGTACTCTTACACCATTCCTCACTTAGGTGATTTCTCTCTCTCTCTCTCTCTCTCTCTCTCTCTTTTTTTTTTTTGGCTTTTTGGGTCACACCCAGCCACGCACAGTGGTTACTAGTGGTTACTACTGGCTCTGCACTCAGGAATTATACCCCGGGCGATGCTTGGGGGACCATATGGGATGCTGGGAATTGAACCCAGGTTGGCCTTGTGCAAGGCAAACGCCCTACCTGCTGTGCTGTTGCTCCAGCCCCTAGGTGATTTCTCTTAACACATTCCAAAGTTTGTAGAAATGAATAAAAAGGAAATAAATTGACCTAGTGGAGAACTGAAACCTCCTTTGAAGGAGAGTCAACTTTATGAAACACATACAGAGTTTCTGAAATCCTACCTGATTTAGCAGGATTCCTTAAAAGCAGTAACAAAATGTGCAAAGGAGAATGGTTGCTCTTATACTTTGAAATTAAGATCACCTAAGTTATTGTCCTTGTGTTTGACTTAATAAAACAGATCTCGGGGCTGGAGAGTGGCAGGTAGGGCTATTGCCTTGCATGTGCCCAACCCAGATTTGATCCCTGGCGTCCCAAATGGTCCCCTGAGTATTGCCAGGAGTAATTACTGAGCGCAGAGCCAGAAGTTACCTTGAGCACTGCCAGGTATGACCCCAAAATAAATAATAAATAAAACAGATCTCACTAGACTATTACTCGATGTGTGAGGAAAATTAAAATAAATATAATATTATTCTGTAGAAAATCATATAAGGTTATCTTAGGATCAGCAGAGATAGACTGTACACAATAATTTTGGATGTACAGTTAAGAAATACTATTGTTTTCTTTTTACATTTTATTTCAGGCACTGTGGTTTACAACTGTGATAGGGTTTCGTGCATAGACAACTTAATTGTCTAAGTTTCTAATCTCCCAGAACAAGCCAGTGCTATTGGTTATTTAATGAGTTCTGATTTAACTTATTGATAGGCCAGATTCTTTCCTTGGGTTTCAAAATGTGTTCTAGAGAAGATTGAATAGAACATTTGCAGCAAATTCACTCGTCAATACATAAATTTATTCAGTAGCTATGTGTTAATACCAGACGATGTTTTAGTACTTTTCTGTTAATTTTCGGGTTTGTGTGTGGGGGTGGGGCCACTCCCTGTGGTGTTCAGGGCTTACTCCTGACTCTGTGCTCAGGAATCACTCCTGGTGGTGCTCAGGGGACCATATGAAGTGCTGGGGGTTGAACGTGGGTCAGCTGCATGCAGAGGCAAGTGATTTGTCTCCAGGACGATCTCTCTGGCCCAGTTTCTGTTACCTTTTGTTGTATATACATTCCTGGAGTTTATTGGCTTAAAGTAACTGCTCTTTTTGGTCTGGGGTCAGTGGTGGGACGGGGTCAGAGGGCAGGCTCTCGTCTCGGTACTGCTCCTCACATCAGGCTGCAGACAGTTAGAACTGAGGTCCCCGATGGCGTTCCCCATCTCTTTGTGCTCCTCAGTGCCTTTTCACGTGCCTCTCTCTCCCTCACAGAGTACCCTGAACTTCTTTGGTGAGCAGGGAAGGAGAATTAGCCGGTTTATTTTGTGATACCTCTAGAATCTTAAGAGCAAGGAAGGAGAAAAAGCCAGTCTGAAGGAGGTGATGGACTCTTAATGAAAGTGTGATTTGAAACCTACAGGAAGGCGTAGATAGTATTCATCTCTGAAGAAAAGATACCATAGATACTGAGAATAAAAAGATGAAAAAATGAACTCTTAGGGGCTGTGTTGACTAGTTGAATTTCTCTGATTAGGCAGAATCCTAGATGTTCATTGGCTTCTTTAAGTATTATTATAACATTGGTTCTTTTCTTGAGTCACTTTAAATTTTGATGTAATTGTCTCTGATTTTTCCTCTGATTTCTGAATTACAGGTCAAAGAATTCAATTTCCGAGCCAAGTGTATCTATACTGCAGTTATGGTGCGAAGAGTAATTCTGGCCCAAGGAGATAATAAAGTTGACGACAGAGACTATTACGGGAACAAGAGATTGGAATTGGCTGGACAGGTGATTGAATTATTTCATGGCAGAAATCTTATTTTCTTAATGGTTTGGAATTCATTTTATTTTATTCTATTTATTTATTTATTTATTTATTGAATCATCGTGAGCTACAATTACAATTCACGTTTGAGTTTCAGTCAGACAGTGATCCAGCACCCATCCCTCCACCAGTGTACATTTTCCACCACCAATGTCTCCAGTTTCCCCCTCCCCCATCCCACCCCTCCCTCTGCCTCTGTGGCAGACAATTTTCCTCTTATTCTCTCTCTACTTGTGGGTATCATGGTTTGCAATACAGATGCTGAGAGGCCATCATTTTGGTCCTTAGTCTATTTTCAGCACACATCTCCCATCCCGAGCCATCCCTCCGACCATCATTGACTTAGTGATCCCTTCTCTAGCCCAGCTGCCTTCTCCCCCAGCTCCTGAGGGAGGCTTCCAACCATGGAGCAATCCTCCTGGCCCTTGTCTCTCCTGTCCTTGGGTGTCAGTCTCATATTATTTTATATGGAATTCATTTTATTTTATTTATTTATTTATTTATTTATTTTTGCTTTTTGGGTCACACCCGGCAATGCACAGGGGTTACTCCTGGTTCTACACTCAGGAATTACTCCTGACAGTGCTCAGGGGACCATATGGGATGCTGGGATTCGAACCCGGGTCGGCCGCGTGCAAGGCAAACACCCTACCTGCTGTGCTATCACTCCAGCCCCCGACCTTTCACTAATGATCTCTTTAACTTCAGAATTTTTTTTTTTAATTCTCTCTTAATTTCTTACGTATGTTAATGTCCTTGAATTTCAGTTCATTTGGGCGAAGTTGGGGGCAGAGCACTCGAGTCGGCGCTCCTGTGGCCCTTCCCCCCTCCCGGGCCGGAGGGTTCAGTGCTGGGTCCAGCAGCGTGGGGGTCCCGGCTGTGTGGAGGGCTGTGCGTGCGTGTTCCCCTGACTCCTCAGCACAGAGTTCGGTCTTCTCACGGTCCTAGTGGAGAACGGTTTAGGGCAGGGGTTCCAGGGGTTTTCCTTTTCCTTCCTAGAAGCAGCTGTGGGTGCTCAACCCAGTTATCTGAGACTCTCTGGGGAATCCGCGGATTCTCTCAGAATCCAGCTCCCAGCGGCCCCTCCCCTGTCGCAGTCCTTCCGTGGAGACACACGGACTTCCCTGTTTGTTTGTCAACTGAGTGACTGAGTGATGTGTCAGATGGACTAGGGTGCTCCTCACTTACTCTGGAAGGAACGCATCAGCTCAGCCCTGAATTCTCCAAGATTTTACCTTAAAGCCCCTTTCAGTTCTGATATTCTTTCTTCGGTTGCTGTCTCAGCGGCAGTACCACCTGTAGGCCTCTCCATCCGCCGCGTCTCCTGTTCCTTCACGCTCCCTATCAGTCACCGAATCTTGCTTCTTCAACCCTTCTTAAATCTTTCGCCATATCTCCAGTGTAGCTGCTAAAGCAGTGTAACCTCACGAGGAAATCGGTCTTTCCGCACTTTCACCCTAACCTGACTCATCCCCTGCAGTGCTGATAAAATCACTTTAACACAGGTATCATCTCACTCCTGTGCCCAGGACGTTTGAGTGACTCCCCGGTTTTGAGAGACTGCAGTTGCTACCGCGGGCTGTGAGGCGGCGGATGGAAAGATGCCAGCAGCCAGTCAGAGGATGCAGTGTCTATCTGTGGGCCAAATCACACAAAATGTGAATTTCTGACAAGTTTTGTGAGCTTTCTTTGAGGTGCTCTGCCAGAGGCAAGTTTGTAGAAGAAATCGTACAAAGGAACAGTTTGTCCTCATTAGTAAATATGTATGTCTGCAGAGTTGTATGTGCGAACGTTGCTTTCCCATCGTTGCCAAGCTTTCTGCCGCGAGGGGGGATTTAATCAGTTCAGTGTGGGGATTGCTATAGGAGCTGACATATGCTTGCTTCCGTGTCTGTGCTTTTTCGTCTGGGAATGTTTCGTGCAGATGAAACATACAAAGCTGTATGTAATATGTGTATGGGTCTGTGTTAAGACTCCTAAATTTAGTGAATGCATCTTGTTTTCCTTTTTTTTTTTTTGGCCACACCCAAGGGTGCTCAGGGCTTACTCCTGGCTCTGGAAAATTCCTTGAAAGCTCAGGAGGCCATTTAGGGTGCTGGGGATCAAACCTGGGTTGGCCGTGCACAAAGCAAGTACTCTACCGAGCGCCCTCCCCACTGGACTGTCACCCCAGCCCCCAAAGCAGGCACAGCTTAACTCGTGGGAAGAACACGACTGGAGTGTGCTTGAATTTCCCTGCCTTCTCTGATTCTTGTTGTTCGTTTGTTTTTTGGTGGCGGGGAGGGGGCTAACTCCTGGCTCTGCACTCAGGAATCACTGCCAGCAGGCTCAGGAGACCACATGGGATCACTGGGGATCGAATCTAGGTCGACTGCGTGCAAGGCAAGTGCCCTGTTCGCTGTTGTGCCACTCCAGCCCCCGTTCATTGTAAAGCGTGAGCTCTCCCTTGGCGTCCCCACGTCCAGACAGGAGTGGCGCCCCGCTGGTTGTCGTGGGCTGTGATGGTTTATTTCATTGCCTACTTGCCGTTCTGAAACACAGCCTGGAAACTCTCTTGAGCCGCACTTCCTAGCCAGGAGCCACATGCCTCCCTCCTGTGGGCCCACAGAATATTGCAGGGGGCTCAGGTGAGAAATCACACAAGGGCTGGGTCACCTGAGACTAGGGGTCGGTCCAGCCTGTCGCACGGGGAGACCGCAGAAGGGAGGCGTGGCAGGAAGCTGGGAGAAGCTTGAGAGTGCAGGTCTAGAGTGACGGTTCTGAGCAGGTTTCATACATCCGTGATGCCGTGTTGTGCACCTCACACCAGGGTGAGCCTCTTCCGGCTTCTCAGTTCCTTCTGCCCCTGCCCGGCTGGGAGTCCCTCCCAGGATGGTGGGAAGAATGAGGCACAGTGTGGCATCTTCTCCCCTGGTGTGCCCTGTTGGAAGGGAGAGGAAGATTGAACAAGCAAACAGTGAATAGATGTGATCAAATTAGTCGTAAGTGTTTAAGAAAACAGATTGTTCGAGGAAGAGTTTGGGGGGTTGTTGTCGGAGGAGGCGTTGCTGCGGTTGGGAAGGATTGGTTTTTGAAAAGGTGATCTGTTTTCAGCTCAGTTCTTCGACATTCGGGCTGAGACTTGCGTGAGAGGAAGTCAGTCTGGTACCATCTCGGGGGCTGCAGGAGAGCTGAGATGGGGGCCCGTGCCCAGGAGGGACGGTCCGGGGAGGGTGTGAGCAGGGCTGGTGAGCAGCGGGACTGGCATGAAGGCCATGGTCAGGTATAAAAAACTAAGGCACGCTGACGGGCGTGTGCACTCTCGGGCTCTCCGGCAGCTCTGTCTCACCGCCCATGTTCAGTGCTCTGAAACCACTGTGTGTGGCTGTTGGTCAAGGGCAGGCGACGGAAGGAAGAAGGCCAAACTGGTTGTTTGATCAGTTTTATTTCGTTCTCTCTCTCTGCTTCTCTCCTGGTTCTGGATCTCTCTCTGGATCTTCTTCTATTCCCCCTCTGCCCCACAGTCTTAGTTTATATAGAAAATTACATAGAGCAGTAGCACAAAGGTGGGTTTAACATCAAGAAATCAACAAAGAAGGGTAAGACATTTCTTGGGGTGATTAACAAAATCTCATCTAAGGAAATCTCATCTAAGGAGATCCACTCAAGGGTGTGATTCCAAACAAGGGTGTGTCAGGGTGTGATCTAGTAATCTGCTTAAATAGTTATAGTAAATCTACTTCTAATATTTCTAGCAATATCATTCTGTATGAGCACAGTAAGAGATATAAAGTTTGGTTCTTCCTGAGGACATCTCACTATACATTCCAGACCACAGTCCTCAGGCCAGGTTAATCTTCCTAACCCCGCAGGGTCCTAGTCTCGTCGTTACCTTTGGATCATGACAGCATTGTCCATGATCATGCCCTCAACTTATAGTTGAGTATTGTGGCGCTTTGGCCTGGCCCATATTGATGCCCGGGTAGCTCACAGCTTACCCTGGGTCTATTCTGTCATTCTGGAGACCCTGCTCTTGGGGTGCTAGGAACTAAGGGCAACTGAGTTGAGAAAGCAGATGCCCAGGAGTAAATATTACTAGAGTCAATCAACTCTCAAGTTACAAGCACAATATTAACTATCTTCTTGTGTCCATACAGAAAGGACATTGCTTTAAGGTAAACTATGCAAAAGACACTAACTTATAATACAAGTTCAGAGTCCTTAGGAGGATCTAATCTTACAAGATAACAGAATCTGATTAGGAAAAGGTGATTAACTGGTTGGGAAGGAGGATGCAGAGAAGAGTTTACAGATAAACAAAGGAATGGGAGTATCTCCAGAGCACTTAAATCTAAACTCCTTGTGGCAAGGGAGGAGGGACAAACCAATGTTATCCTACAGTCGGGTTTGAATTAGATTTTACATGGTTTATGTGAGAGATTTATTATTTTTTAGACTTCTACTGTAAACATTTTCTTTTTTAAAAAATTCTTTTTTTGTTAAAGAATTATTGTGAGATACAGTTACAGGCTTATAAACTTTTGTGATTACGTATCAGTCATACAATGATAGAGTGCCCATTCCTCCACCAGTGCCCATTCTCCACCACCAATGTTCCCAGTATCCCTCCCACCACCACCCCTTCCCTCTTCCCCCCTCCCCTTGCCTCTGTGGCAGGCACATTCCCCTGTACTCTCTCTCCTTCTGGGTGTTATGGTTTGCAATACAGGTAATAAGTGGCATCATGTTTGGTCCATTGTCTACTTTCAACACGCATCTCCTGTTCCAAGCAAGCCCTCCAAGCATCCTTTACTTAGTGATCCCTTCTCTATCCCAGCTGCCTTCTCCCCCAGCATGTGAGGCCGGCTTCGAAGCCGTAGAGCGGTCTTCCTCGCCCTTATCTCTATTATCCTTGGGTGTTAGTCTCCCATTTAATATATTTTATTATTATTGTTATAGACTAGGTGCCATGGCTGCCATTGTGTCAGTCTTTGTGGTTTTGATGGACAGTTGGTGCCCAGGACCCTCCGCCCACGTTGCTTTCAGTCCCTGCATCATTCCCTCCCTATTTGTGCCCCTTACTCGGTAATCTCGGTTTTGTGATCTAGTGCCAGGGGGTTGTTTTGTTCCGTATTATTCGTATTATTCGTTCTCTTGTTTTGTTTCTCTGTATGCCACAGAGGAGTGAAATCATGTAGGATTTATCCTTCTCTGACTTAACTTCTCCACATGATACCCTCAAGTTCCATCCAAGTTGCTGTGACTGCATTTTATCTTTTCTTACAGCTGTATAGTATTCCCGGTGTGCGTATACACCACTACATCTTTATCCTTTCATATGTTGTCGGACGTCTGGGTTATTTCTGTATCCTGGCTGTTGTACTGCAGTGAATGAACATGTCTCTTGTCAAATGAGTGCTTTCGAGTTTTGGGGATAGATGTCAAGAATTGGAATCATGGAGTCCTGTGGAAGCTCTGTTCTTACTTCCTGTTTGTTTGGATTTTGAACCACACTGTGGTACAAGGGCTTCCTCCTGGCTCTGTGCTCCAGATCATTCTTGGTGGTGCTCAGGAGCCCATCTGGGGTGCTAGGATTGAACCCAGGTTAACGGCCTACAAAGCAGGTGTCTTTCTCACTGTACTGTCTCTCCGTTCCCTACGCTTAACTTTCTGAGGAGTCCTTTGGAGAGTTTTAATCTGAAAAGTAACATGATGTTATTTTCATCATGTTTAGAAAGATGATCTGATTGGGAAATAAGGAATGGGATTCGAGGAGACTGGCAGTATTTCAGATGGTAGACAGTGGTAGCTGGAATGATGGCGATTTCATTACAACTGAAGAAACTACAGAAACTAAGATTAGAGAAAGATAGCATTTCAGATTTTAAAGTGGTGTCTGTATTTTGGGGAAATTAATGTCTGGTTAATGACTGAGGCTAACCAGTGCGTTCTTTGGCCACCTTCAGATTTACCCCTGGCTACCATTTCAGTTTACGACTGTTTACATTCCCTCATTTGGAGATAATTCGCGGAGGGCCCAGTTTTTACTATTTTGTAGTTGGGAAAAAATGATGCTTTTAAGTGAATCTCTTAAAAAGCGTTCATTAAGAGGCAGAGGGGACGGAGTGTCGAGAGGAGAGGAGAGAGGCTATCCTGTTGCTTGAAATATCAGAATTGAAAAGAGGATTCCCCTGTGCGAGGAAACATCGCTTTATAAACAATGTAAAGACATAAAAGGCATTGTGTTGGCAAAAATGTGTAAAAACAATAGCTGCTAATTTCACACCCCCTGGGACGAGGGAGTATAAATGTGCCTCAGCTTTAGATAACAGAGCCGTGCGCACCAGCCAAGCGAGTTCACGGAGCTTTTCCCTCCGTCTGGGCGCCGCCAGAGGCCTGGCCGGCTGGCCGCCAGTAGAGGTGTTAGGGGAACCCACCATCCCAGGCTTAATCTTTTCACCTACCTTTTCTCTCTCGGTAACGTGTTCATTATTTGCTGAGCATTACTCTATTCTTTGTCTGAAAATTTTTTGTTTCTAATGCAGCTTGCTTTGTATGGGTGAGATATGGAATAGCCCCAAAATCCGGCACCCTGGAAAGCCAGGGATTTCCACCCTGTGACAAAAGAATGCCGCCTTGACTTCAGAGATTGCCTAATCCCAGCTGTTCTGATAATGTAATTAAGGCTGCCTAATGTCTTTAATTTTGCAACCAGTTTGTGTGAAAGGAGAATTTGGCACTCTGAAGGCTTAAACACTAAATAGCAATCTCAAGGCGCCTAATTAGAATTCTCTGACATTAAGCTAATTGGTGAAACTGTATTTCAGCAGCTTAACTTCTTTATTAATTTTTTTTTTTAGCATTTTCATTGAAAATCAATTGATGAGCTGTCAGCTTTTTTTCCCTTAAATATAATTTGCTCCTCAGTGCTCCTGTCTCGAGCAGACTGAAGGGCCTCAGACTCACACCGACGGGCACTGGACATTATCACCAGCATTCCATCCCTTTGAATGATTTTACTCTTGACCTAAATAACGGGGCTGACCGTGTTGTGTGTCCGGGCCTTGTGGTTTCTCACTGGGAACTGGAGAACATTATTTCTCTGAAATGGGAAACTCGGGCAGAGAAATCTCCTAATGAGCGTCTGTGGGCTGTGCGCTTGCTTTACGCTGTTTCCTACTGGCCGTCGCCTTGTGTGTGAATCAGGAACTGCACGAAAGTTGTCTGGGATTAAAAATAACTTTGTCAGAATTTGAGACACAGAAGTTAAAAAGTAAAGGACTAATTAAATCCGAGCCGAGCTGCTGTGTGAGGGTGTGTTTAGGTGCAGGGCATTTGCTTCTGTTGCAGGATGTTTATTCAAGTTCCTTTTGCCGTGTTCACAGGAAGTTGCTGCTGGGGGCTCCTTGGCCCTCTGGCCCTCTGCACCTGCTCTCATTCCCGCATTCTTTCTTGCAGGGGCAGGGCTGCTGGATCTGGGTGGAAGAAAGGACTCAGCTCTCCAAGGAGGAAGCTTCCTTTTAAAAACACTTTTAACACAGTAAAATCATGGCCAAGATCCGGGCTTCTGTATCTGCAGACTTGAGTTTTGTAGGAAACTCGAAGGACAGATCTCATTCAGGGGGCCAGCATAACACCCGATTTCACGAGGGAATTCCTTTGTGGGCAGAGGAGAAAACTAATTTCTTTAAATGTCTTCTTCAAGTCAAAAAACTACCCATGAAGTGTAAACGCTCAAAAAATAGTCAGTATTTTGGTAGCTCTTTCACTTAGGTATTCCTTCATTTCAGAGTCTTGAACTGAGTAATTTTGTGTCTGTAGTTCCTACCCCTATAATATTACTCTAATTATATTTATTTATTTATTTTAGTTATGTAGAGGAAAAGTATATAGAGTTTTTCTTCCTCTGCAAAGGAAAAAATTTTTTACAAAGAAAAAAAACGCTAACAATTTTTTTTTGGGGGGGGGGTGTATGTGTTTGCAATAGGTTATATTTGATTACTAAAGAAGTGTGGCCACTTTTAAGTTGTACTAAGCCACCTACTTAATTTTGTAAACTTCACAAAAAGGATTTTTTGGGCTGCTTTGCATGCAGACCTAAAGTTACATCCATTCCCTAATTCCTCACTTTCTTTTTATCTTGGGGCTACGCCCAGTGGTGCTTGGGGCTTACTCCTACCTCTGTACTCAGAGGTTGCTCCCGCAGAGTCAGGGCCACATGGGCTGCTTGGGAGGCGAGCACCCTACTGTAGGTGTGAAGCTCCAGCTTCATAATCGCTCACAATTTTGTGGGCAGGAATTCAGCCAGGACGGGACTTCCTGCGTTGTTGTTGTCCCTGCGTTCCTCAGGGACCTGCGAGCAGGCGGCCCTTAAGGCTGGCTCGGCGAGGACCCGGCGCTCCCAGTGTCAGTGCCCCAGACTGAGGTTTCCCAGGAGCAAAGCACAACTTTGTTGATGTGAATAACCCCTTGTGGAAAGTCCTCACTCACTCCTCGCGCCTGATTGGGTAAATAACTCACAGCCTCTGCCCACGTTTGGGGTGCCAGGGGCGCTTGTCACTGTGTAGTTCAGGGGTCAGCCTGCGATTTGGGCAGTTCACAGACACGGTCAGGGGTTTGCCCGCGTGGCTCTCTGCCCTCTGTGTGTGCCCCTCACTCTCAAGCTGGGGGGGCAGCTCACGTTTTAATTTCGGTTCTTCGGACCTGCAGCCTGTGAATCTCTCTCCCGATTCTAACTTCCCAACCTTGGCCCCCTCTCCCTGATGCGGCCTTGCCCGTAAGAACAGGAAAGCCCTCAGTGCCGTTGACTTTTGATAAGTGTCAGCTTTTCTACAGTTTCTGTTTGCTTCTGGACCCTTTTCAGTGCCTGCCACGGGTCTTGATACTTAGAGTTTATTGCCACTATCGGTCAGTAGTTGAGGCCATTTGATAGGAGTTTCTCTGCCAACCCTGGAAGCAGAGCCATCCTGCTCTGTGTTTAAAGCCTCCCGTTCCACCCCATTTGGCTCTCACAGATAGACCCATCTCAGATTTGTTGCCATGATTTCATCTTTCCTTTGAGGGCACTGTTTGAGGGCTGCCTCCTGCTCAGTCCTCAGGGGTCGTGGCTCAGGAGACCATGTGGGGCTGGGGGTCGAGCCTGGGCCTCCTGACTGCAAAGCATGCCCTCAGCACGGTGCCATGTCGGCCCCATTCAATTTCTACTGTGAAGAGTGAAGAGGGGCTGCAGAGGTAGCGCAGTGTAGATGGGGGAGGTCTGGATTTAATCTCTGGTTACCACAGGGTCCCCTGAACACCACCAGAAATTGCCGTGGAACACAGAGCCTCTAGTAAGCCCTGGGCATGGTGGTATGTGGCCCCAGCACAAGGCAGGCAAAATTAAGAGGCCAGGGATATGACTCTTATCATGTCTAACAAATGATGAATTCAGCCCTTGGCTTTTGGTTCCCCATGGCTCCCCAACATGGCATAAAGTGCTACATTTATGCAAGTTTAAGAGGTTGCAGATAAAAGCAGTATTCATATCCGCTACCCAACATAATTTTTAATTGACTTATCAATACTGTTCATACTATTGAACTCATACTATAGTATGAACTCATACTATCAGTACTATTCTTTTATGCATTTCCTCCTTGTTCCATTCATTTTCTCTTTATCCCACTATCTTGAATTTTTGGCTTTATTGTTTTTCACTTACTGCTTTTCATTTACATTTTAATTTGAATTTTCAAAGTTTTCTCTTTTGTTTTTGAGCTTTATGAAAAGTAGAAGTAGCTATTCCTGTCAAATAGCTTTATGAAAAGTAAATTAATGTCAAATATACTTTCCTGCAACTTTTTTCTTCACCCAACATTGTTTTTAAGATTCAACTATATTATATGTCACTATAGTTAATTTGAATTTTTATATTACATTTGTGTAATTATGTGAAGATATTTGATGAATACCACTTTGGTGCACTCATCAGAAGTTTGCATGGTTTCTCTTTTAAAAATAATTGCTATTCTTATTTGTATTTTCTGGTTCCCAAGTGCAAGAATTTCTACAAGTAAGATTGCCTCATCACCTGGAAAGTGTCAAACAAGTTTTCCATGTATATGTTGCATTATATGAGTATGAGTACCTAACAGTCTATATGGCTTAGTACCAAACAAAAATTTTCATGTCTCTTCTAATGGTAAAACGGCATGTCTTCATTTGCATTCCCTCCATTACTGAGGGGTTGGAGCTCAATTTTGTATACTCATTAACCATTCCTGGTTTGTCTTTTTGACATGGTTTTTGGGTAGCTTACATTTTCCATATTGGTTTCAAGGATTTTCTTTTTTATTGTAGGGAGAACACGCATGAACATGTGTGCAAGGGGAAGGTGGGGGGGAGAGAGAGACACAGAGAGAGTGAGAGAGAAAGAAAGAAAAGAAAAGAAAGGAAGGAGGGAGGGAGGAAGGAAGGAGGGAGGGAGGGAGGGAGGGAGGGAGGGAGGGAGGGAGGATGGATGGATGGACATATATTATGTTGGGGATTGGCCCCCAGACCTGGATCCTAGTTTTTTGTCACATGTTATGAATATCTTCTCCTACTACTCTTTTATACTCATACTCTTTTTTATACTTTTTTATACTTGTTTTTATTTTATGGACTTTTTTTAATGTGTAAATTTTTAAAATTGTGGTCAGTTTTGTCTTTTTTAAAATAGTTTTCTTTATATTTAAATTTACATAATTAGTATGTATTCTGTGGTCAGCAAGCTACAGAGAGTATCCCGCCTGCATGGCAAAGCCTGGCAAGCTACCCATGGCATATTGGATATATGTAAGCCAAAAACAGTAACAACAAGTCTGACAATAGAGACGTTACTGGTGTCCGCTTGAGCAAATTGATGAACAACGGGACAACAGTGCTACAAGTGCTATTCTGTGGTAGTTGCTCTTTATCTTTATAAAAAAAAATTACTCATCCTTCCCAATGGTGCCCTATTGGAGACTCTTTCAGGGCCAGGGGAATGAGACCCATTATTGTTACTGTTTTGGGCATGTCAGATAAAATGTCTTTGAATCCAGGCATTATGTCATCATATAATGACATAGCTTGCTGGGCTCTGCGAGAGGGACAGAGAATGTATATAAGAGAATACAATCAAGTATGTTAAAACCAAACACATGTGTGTTGCTTTAGGTACATTAGTGGGCTAGACTATAGGAGGTTTCACGGCTGCAAAGCAGCCGCATACTTCTGGGAGCTTTATTTTTATTTATAGTCTCTGGATCTTGGCCATTGGTGGGATTACAAGGTGCCGGAGGCAGTTTGTGGGTGTAGCTGCCAGGCTACTGGAAAATGGGGGATCTGGGTGGAGGAAGCCCAGTCCCTATCCAAGCAGGCCTCGAGATCTCAGTCCTGGGTCCCGCATACCTGGGTTTCTCTGCCAGTTCCTTCAAATGTGAGGCTTGTCAGAGCGTGTGGAGAGTGGCTTTGAGCACGGCTGTGGCTGGGTTCTGGAGGTTTTTGGCTGCCAGGGTTCTGCTTGGGGCGGGGAGGGAAACTCAACCTGCCCCCCCCCCATCCCCAAGGGCCCAGGTGAAGGCAGCCTGCTGCGGGGATAGGAGATTCTCTGTCTCCTGTGCAAAAAAAAATACATAAAACATAAATTTCAGTTTAACAAATTGTTGCAAAACAAATTCTTTGCAATAAAGTAGTTCAACTCTAGAAGTTTGCCATACCCATCATATCTCTACCTGATCATAATTCTTCCCATCTGATTTTGATGCTGTTTATGCCATTACTTTTCTTTAACTTTGTTATCTAATTTGAAATTTTTAAACAACATAGTTTAGATGTGTTCTTTTTGGTTCTTATATAAGTGAATCGTACATATTCCTTTATTATTGTTCTTTTTACTTATACTCTGTTTTTAAGATCTAGACATAATTTTATGCTTATTTTTTCATTTTCTTTCGGTGCTTTATATTGTTTGATTACCTAAGTTTGCCACTGTTCAGCTAAATATTAGTATAGTGCTCAGAGCTGACAGAAGTCATGTCTCTGTGCCCATTTTTTCACATATATCCTAATGTACTTGAAGCTCATTATTGTAGGTTCTCAAAGTGACCTTCTCTCAGCCAGTAATCTGGACTTAAAATATCTCTCAGCATGATGAGCATGCTTAAGTTTCGGAACCACTGCTGCCTGGGTATACCTAGAAGAGAAACTATTAGAATACAGAGATGGGCAGAGAATGGAAACTATTTGCTAAGTGGTTGTGCCAGTTTTGCATTTTCAGCAGTGATGTAGGAAAATTCAAATGGCACCACATCCACAGAAAATGACTCTTTTTTGTTTCTTTTTTTTTTTAATTTTCAAAATTAATATGGTCAATAAAATCTTGTAATCTGGAAATAACTGGACTCAATAAAATGCCTTTGAATCCAGGCATTATGTCATCATCTTTCTTTTTATTACCAGCTCCAAGAATAGTGATAAACATATAGAAAATTATGTACCTATTTATCATTGAATATAAAAGTGTCTTTTTCATTTTTAAGCAGTTCCTCCCTCTTGTTCTTTTTATTGTTATTATTATTAAGTTTAGAAAAGACCTATAAAGTATATTAAATGTGTAATGGATTTTTTAAAGTTCACTCTGGACTTTTTTTCCCCCTCCAGCTTTTATCTCTTTTGTTTGAAGATTTGTTCAAAAAGTTTAATTCTGAAATGAAAAAGATTGCAGACCAGGTGATCCCGAAACAAAGAGCAGCCCAGTTTGACGTGGTCAAGCACATGCGCCAGGACCAGATCACCAACGGCATGGTGAACGCCATTTCCACCGTGAGTCTGCTCGGGCCAGCGCTGCTCTCTCGCCAGTGTGTTCCATGGGGTTGAAACTAAGGTCCTCTGAGGATCTGGGGGAGATATATATCTCTAGCAGTTTATGATATCCAAACTCACATATAAATTGATACTTATGGGGGTATATATATCAAATATATAATTATGCAACCCTAATGTGTTGCTTCACATATATGCTTACGAAGCCCAAGTTCTCTCTTTGTTTTGGGGCCACTCTTGGCTGTGCTCAGGGGTCATGCCCGGCAAGGCTCAGGAATCATGTGTGATGCCAGGGACAGAACACACCCGGGTCAGCCACATTCACACCGTAGCCCGTCTAGGATCTCTGCGAACCCCTCCCCTTCACTTCTTTGAAGTCAGACGCCTTTAGTTGCACAGTGTGATTATTCCCAAGGCGCATCGCAGAGGTGACGCTGGGGTGTCTGTCTGCTCTGTGGAGTGAGCAGGACCCCATAGCAGTGACCTCATCCCTCTTTCTGTGGGTGGTGGGAGCACTGCAGACCTCAAAGGGGTTATTTCTAAACGACAGTGAAAAAAAACATTTTGACAGGAAGTTATAAGTTGCCTGAAGATTTCATGCATCTAAGAATGTTTCTCCACTTTGTTTGCGTCTTTACAGGTTGAATGATGATTTTGTATATTTAATTATTATTTGCTTGCCTCTATATGTCTCATACCTCTCTGCACAAACTATGAATTTTATACTTTGAGAAATAATCGACAGTGTGAATATTGTCAGTAGGAAATCTGTCCCTGTATCGACTTCATTGCCAAAATATACTTCTGATTGTATGAGACAATTAGAAAATGCCCTCACTAAGAGGGGGAAATCTTTCCGTTTATCAAAAAACCAAAAAAAGTATTTTTTTAATGGATGCTTCCCCCCACCACCCCACCCTCATTTTTCTCCTATAATAAAACTGACACATGCAAGGCGGTTTATTAATTGACAACTTTTGTGCAAAACAATACAAAATGTTTCATGTCTTTGTAGGTTCCTCCCCGTCCTGGCGCTCTCAGCTGCTCGCAAATGCCCGATGAGTTCAGACCCCAGCAGCTGCTGTTGATAAAGGGCGATCAGATAGGTTCCCCTCCCTTTCTTACAGATATAATAGCATAGGTCTGAGTGATGAAGTCTGGTTTACGTTTTGTATGCCGACGTAAAATTAGGTTTATGAATGGGATTTTGCCCCAACAAAAGAAGGGTAGATCGTAATGTGTTGAGTCCCGGAACAATGCAAGAATTGGTGGCTGACTTGCTGTTATACGTGGCATGAAAATTCGCCGCGGTGGGGCCAGATGTTTAAAGCACATTTAAACTTGAGACCATACCAGGCTTTTGTGCTTATTTAGATTTACACTCTTATGCTCAAACCTACCTGTAAGTAGGTGCCCGGATGCTTGAAAGGAACCTCCTTCCAATGAGCACCTTAGCCCCCTTGCGTTAGAATTGCTTTGCCTTGCTCTGGCAAGACGTTAAAAATTGTTTGACGATTTCTGGCACCTAACAGTGGTTCTCCACTTCGTAGACTTTGTTTTGTTTTGTTTTGTTTTTTGGGTCACACCTGGCGATGCACAGGGGTTACTCCTGGCTCTGCACCCAGGAATTACTCCTGGTGGTGCTCAGGGGACCATATGGGATGCTGGGATTTGAACCCGGGTTGGCCGCGTGCAAGGCAAACGCCCTACCCGCTATGCTATCACTCCAGCCCCCGTAGATTTTTTTTTTTAAGACAGATTTTATGATTTTCAGGTGACAGGAGTTGTTTTGTCACCCAGTGACATCACTTAGCCCCCAGAAAAGGCTGCTTTTTAGAAAAACCAGCAGGAAGCCTTATTGCAAGGCTACCCCATTCTGTAGAAAGGTCAACATGTAAAATTCAGTGTGGCCATCAGTAGAATATTTTCAACACATCAGTTTTCTCATAGGCATGCTTTTAGATTCCTTGTTTGTTGCCTGCTCTCCCTTCTGTAAGACGCCAGCAGGAAACTAGAGCAGATCCATTCCCCTCTGCTTCCTGTCTGTGGACAGCAGCTGCTGTATTTCAGTTCTGTGCCGCATACTTGTTTACCTGACTTGCTCTCTAGATCCATTCCCGTTCTAAGCATAATAGGAATGAACTGAATAGCCAGTATAAAAAATAAGTTAATTTGGAATAAAGTGTTTACTCTCTTACTGGGTAGTTTCTTCCACATCCTCAAAATACAAATTTCTGAAGTGATAAATATTTCCTATAGTCCTGAATACATTTTAAGTTGTCAGGGCTCTTCTAAACTTAAATATTTTTGTTCAAACATATTTATTTCTTTTGTTCAAACACTTTCTTTCAAAATTATTAACAATAATTTTCACTATAAAGATTTTTAATCTGGGATCCATGATGCCTCCCTTGAAATTATACAGTCTGATTTTGTGTGCGGTAGTCTTCTAAAAGAATATGAGCTTTTGGAGCTGGAGTGATAACACAGCGAATAGGGCATTTGCCTTGCACAAGGCTGACCCGGGTTTGATTCCCAGCATCCCATATGGTCCCCCAGCACCGCCAAGAGTAATTCCTGAGTGCAGAGCCAGGAGTAACCCCTGTGTGTCGCCGGGTGTGACCCGAAAAGCAAAAAATACATATACAAGCTTTCATTAAATCTCCAGTGAAAAAAAAGGAAAACACTATTTTGATCTCTTGTTTTTCCTCTCTTCAATCAGAGAAATAATTGAATAGATAATTTTTACATGTTGTTTCTTAATTTTCTTTTTTCTACACATATTATTTCTATTATTATTTACATTATGAATTCAAAAGTTAGCAGTTCCTAACCTTAAACTTTAAATTATCCTTAGAATATTTAATTTGTGTTAGTGCAACTATGAAATGATAGTATTATCATAGTTTATTTAATGCATAAAGTAAAATGTTCAGTATTCATATTATCTAAATCATGATAGCAACAAGATGTATAATATTTCTTAATACATATATAAATGTTTTAGCCTCGATTAAGAAGCTGATAGTTTATTCATTATCCCTGATAACTGTTATTAGAGTCATTTTTCTGTTGCTCTATTTGCCTCTGATTAGGACTAATTTTGGAAGACATCCAAGTAATTGTGCATTCCAACATGAAATTATCTCTTTGAGCTTCCAGCTACTTCTACCTTCAGATGTGTATAGAAATCGGTAGTATTATGTTAGCTTATTGCTTCCAGTGGAAATCTCTGGTTGAACTGGTTTGTATAAGGTATAATTAGTTCCTCAGAAAATAACTGCTTTGTATAAGGTTAATACATCAAAGCAGTCTGAGGTACTTGCTAGACATGTAATATTTATTACATTCCTTAGAAAACCCAGGAAGTGACCCAGCTGAGTTTTCATTTCAATTGCAGCATTTTGATTTCTAAATATACATCTTGGCTTTAATTTCATAAACGGTTTCTGTAATGAATTTCTGAGAAAAGTATCAGGCAACATAAGAATCAGATTATCGTGTCTTCTTGCCACAGGGAAACTGGTCTCTGAAGAGATTTAAAATGGACCGTCAGGGGGTCACTCAAGTGCTGTCTCGCTTGTCATATATATCCGCCTTGGGCATGATGACCAGAATCTCTTCCCAGTTTGAGAAAACAAGGAAAGTGAGTGGCCCCCGGTCCCTGCAGCCGTCGCAGTGGGGGATGCTCTGCCCCTCTGACACCCCTGAGGGAGAGGTAAGCTTCTGCGGCCCCTCTGGGCACTGGCACACAGTCCCGATCATGTTCTGCGTTTTCCTCGCTTTCTCCAGATCCCTTGGGGTCACCACTTTGGGGTCGGGCAGTGTTGGTACAGCTCTGAGGATAGCATTGATGTCTTTGCACAGCCAAGATTTTGATTCTGTGGGGTTTTTTTTTTTTTGGTTGTGTGTTTGTATTTTTGCTTTTTGGGTCACACATGGCAATGCACAGGGGTTACTCCTGGCTCTGCATTCAGGAATTACTCCTGGCGGTGCTCAGAGGACCCTATGGGATGCTGGAAATCGAACCCAGGTCGGCCATGTGCAAGGCAAAGGCCCTACCCGCTGTGCTATTGCTCCAGCCCTTGATTCTGTGTTTTACCTAAAGAGAGACACACCACATTTCTCTTGCTTCAGTTTAATTCAAGTGTCAAGTATGCACTTGGAGGGGACAGAGACGCAGACTGGGAGCAGACAGGGAACCCAGGGGTGCGGGGCCTGAAGTGGGTTCCAGCCTACTCCCCTAGGAAACATCACACCAAGGACTGGCTAGGTCTGGGTCTGCATCACCCACTACTTCTTGTGTCGGGGCCCTTCTCCATGGAACCCAGGAACTCCGGTCAGGGATATGGCTCAGCGGGAGAGCTTACACTTCACGTGTGGGACATGTGTGAGGCCCTGGGTTCAATCCCTGGCACCAGCATTCTATCTGTATGAATTCTAAATGTAGAGCAGGGGGCCTTCTTGCCTCACCATCGTATCCCAAGCACCCAGCCAGAGCCTCTTGAGAGGAGACGCCCCAGAAGAAGAAAGAAAAGAAAAATAGAATTCCACGTTGTGCTCTGTTTGGGGGGAATTATCATTTTCACCCTAATTTATCTAAACCATATGGAATTCACAGCAGAATTATGCAACTTTAGTTAAATTTGCATAACTTTCACATCTGGGGCTTTGAACACTGTATTTCCTAGAGATTGGTTCAGCTAATTTCAATAAAGTATTTAGTTTTGTACGCGGTATCTAAACAGCAGATGGTTTTAAGAATTGAAGATACAATCTTTACATGTCTCAAATGTTATTTTCCTGTTTGCTGTATTGCATCAAATTGTTTATATTTCGTGTATGTGTAGATATATATGTAGATATACATATACACATACATTTGGTTGTACATATACATGCTTAAAAGATTTGGGAGGTGTGAGGCAGGTTTGAGTCACGCCTGGCGGTGCTCATCTGTTCTCAGGGATCATGTGTGGCAGTGAGGTGCCGGAAACCCACCCAGACCTACTGCTGCAGGGCGAGCAAGGCCTGACTTTCTGTCTGTCTCCCGAAGTTTAAAAATTTGGGTTTCTTGGCGCATATGCTGCCTGAGCCTGTGTGCTGCTTGTGCCCACGTGGCCGAGCACATGTGTCGCCCGCATCTCCCCCCTTTGGATGTGTACTTTCA
This sequence comes from Sorex araneus, assembly GCF_027595985.1. Lineage (NCBI taxonomy): Eukaryota > Metazoa > Chordata > Mammalia > Eulipotyphla > Soricidae > Sorex > Sorex araneus. The sequence goes on from NC_073311.1 coordinate 47,474,903, forward strand.
TACTTTCATACTTTTGTGTCTAAAGCTCGGTTATGTGTAGGGGCTTCCTCCACCCTTGGAGAAGCCCGCGTTCTCTCTTGAACGTGTTACTCTTCCCTCTCTCTCTCCCTTTCTTATCCCTTCCTCCTATCCTCAAAAGCCTCTAAATAATATCTGTTTACTTAAAAAAAAATATTTGGGTTTCTTTTATTTGGGAGGGGGAAGGCTCATACTCAGCAGTGCTCAGGAGTCATTGTGTGACTTGCTGAGGATCAATGGGGCTCTCCTGTGTTCAAGGCATGTGCTCCTACATATGAGCAGTCTCGCAGCCTAGAAGTTTAAGAATTTTTTAAAATTCTGTTTGCTTGAAACGATTTCAAGTAAACAACAGCAACAACCACTCAGTGCTGCAGAGCATGTTCGGAGCCTTCAGCTCGATTCCCCGAGAGAGCGTCGTGTCTTACATAGCCACAGCGGTGTCGGTCAGCAACTCCGGAAGTAGCCATTGATCACACAGCTGTGGTGTGTGATCCTGCGAGTTTCCCCACTAGTTCCACCAAAGTCTGTGATTTCTCTCCCGGGACCACACGCTGCTCTGCGTTGGTTGCTTCTTCTGAGCAGTTCTTCCGTCTTTCCTTGCCTCCCCGCCCGCTCCCTTCCCTTTGCCGAGGTGGGTGGCTGTTGGTGGGGGCGCTGGGGTCGTCATCATCAGGAGCCCTGGCCTGCCCCGCTTTTACTCAATGAGCCCACCGGGGTGCACACGCCTTTGGGCCGCAGTGCTGTGCACATCCCAGTGCTGCTCATCAGGGTCCCTGGGGTGCTCACACATGCGCTGGTCGGGGCCGGACTTCCCCGGCTGCAGTGCTGGCCCGGACAGTCGCCAGGTCAGTGGACCAGCTTAGCCCGGCAGCGGGGCAGGCGGACCCTGGAGCTCTGCACTTTCCCTTGGGCCCCATTAATCAGTGCTTTCCGTTACTGGTTTTTTTTTCGGGGGGGGGGCTCTTTGAGGTGTTTTGGTTTGGGGGGGTCACACCCAGTGGTGCTCAGGGCTTCTTCCTGGCTCTGCACTCAGGGACTGACCCCAGGTCAGCTGTGTGCAAGGCAGACCCTCTCTCTGGCCTGACTCCCTCGCTGTTTCTCAGCACTGCGTCCTCTTAGTGACTGATGATGCTGTTATTTGGGAGTAGCGTTTGGTAAACTCAGGGTCTTTGGGGGGTGATGGCGCTTAGGACCCCATGCTTTGCATCCCTGATAGCACTCCGCCCAGCGTTCTACAGACAGATCTTTACTTCTGTCCTTGCCTTTTGCTCGAGGAGCAGCTCCCCTGGGTTAAAGGGTGGTGCCCCGCTACCTTGCGGCTTCCCTGTGAGCTGCCGTCGGCTGTGGCTCTCTGCCGTGCTGCTGCCAGTGGGTGCCAGGCTGGCTCCCGGGCAGACGCTTTGTGTTATCACCGACGTTCATACTTAGGAATACGCTGGTTCCTGTTCTAGGCATGTGGTCTGGTGAAGAACTTGGCCCTGATGACACACATCACGACCGACATGGAAGACGGACCCATTGTGAAGTTAGCCAGCAACCTGGGAGTAGAGGACGTGAACTTGCTCTGTGGCGAGGAGCTCTCCTACCCGAATGTCTTCCTGGTTTTCCTCAACGGTATGTGTGTTCCGGAGACCTGCCAGGCCTAAGCGGTCTGTAGGAGTGAAGGAGGGAACCTTTTTGTTTGTTTGTTTGTTGTTGAACCCTGCCCGGTGCCTGGGGGTGACTCCCAGCTGGGTGGGTGGGGGGTGAGGGGGTTTCACCCAGGGCTGCCCACAGGACCCTGCGGTGTCCAGGATGGAACCTGGGCTCTGTCTAGCCTGTCGGACATGTGCTCCAGCCTCTGAGGTCACTCTCTGCCCACAGGATCCATTTTTATCCGTGTATTTAAAGCGGAAGTAAATTTTAATTCTGGGCATAGAAATGGTAACAGAGGGGCCGGAGTGATGGTACAGCGGGTAGGGTGTTTGCCTTGCACACAGCCGACCCAGATTCAATCCCTGGCACCCCATACTGCCCCCCCAAGCCTCACCAGGAGTGATCCCTGAGTGCAGAGCCAGGAGTGAACCCCTGAACATCACTGGATGTGGCCCCCAAACATAAACAAGCCCAAAAAAAAAAAAAAAACCCAGACAGAAATGGCAACAAAATGTTTCCTCCATTGGCTGGAATAGAGGTTCCCGCTACTAGAGCGAAAGGGTGACTTTGTCGAGATGGGCGGCCTCCTGCCCTCCCTCAGCTGCCAGCCCTCCTTCCTCGCCGTGCGGAAGCCTCAGCATGGCACCTTTCTGTTCACTCTGAGCCAGGCTACAGCATGACCCGACCAGCCCTCACTCACGGGACTTGAATTCTATCAGGTGGATGGGCTCATCTTCTCTCGCTTCCCTCACATTCCTGTCCCCACCTCCTCTCAGCCCCCCAGAGACTCGGCAGCAAGCGAGCCTGGCCCTGGGTCTGGTGGTCCGGATCCCTGTCCCCTCAGCGGGGTCCTCGCCCCGGCAGCTCTGCTCCCTCAGTCTCCGGCTTCCTCCCGCCCATGAGGCCCTAAGAGGGGCTCCGCGCCGCCGTCTGGCCGGTGACCGACTCCCTGAGCGCAGCAGTGAGTCCAGCCAGGCCCCTCAGGACCCCGCCACCCATAAATGCGAAGCTCAGTTTCCCTTTTCACAGAGGATGATGAACGAGCACGTCCGGGCTGGCTGAGTCCACAGCAGACCGACGCACTCAGGCCTGCCCTTGACTCTGGGGAAACAGAGTCTGCGTCAAGGCCAGGCGTCTGGGCCGGAGTTGCCGTCCCCAGGGTGGTGCCGAGGGGGAGGGAGAGGAGGCCAGCCTCCCCAGATTCCTCACCGCTGGTTGGTTCCTGGCAGCCCTGCGGACCAGCTGGGGGTGAGGACGGAACTTTCAAGTGGCTGCTCGGTGCCGCCCATCATTCCCACTGGGCAGATGTTGTAAGTCTGGTCAGTGTCTCATGCCCGTCTTAAATGTCCTTCTCTTTCCTTAGGTAACATCCTGGGTGTCATTCGGGACCATAAGAAACTCGTGAATACGTTTCGGCTGATGCGTCGAGCGGGCTATATCAATGAGTTTGTTTCCATCTCCACAAATCTTACAGACCGATGTGTCTATATCTCCTCTGACGGAGGAAGGTTGTGCAGGTACATGCTGCTGACAAGAGGCTTATTTTTTTTTTAGACTCTCTTTTATGTCTGCTTTTGAAGGAAATTGGTTCCTACCTTTGCTATAATCTTTCATTGTTTAGATGAATTTGATTCAGTGAGCAAACAAACACCTTATGATTATGCAGGATTCAGAGATTCTGGCAGAATCACCGAAGTCTGGTCAAATAATTGAAAATCATGTTCAGAGATCTTTCACCAAGAGGTCAAAGGTCCCGGCCTTTAGACAGCTAACCACAGAAGTAATTATAAAAAGCTACTAACTATGCTATTAGTAAGTGCTGGTCAATCATTAGTACTTTATTTATTTATTTTTTATTTTTTTTTGCTTTTTGAGTCACACCCAGTGATGCTCAGGGGTTACTCCTGGCTTTGCACTCAGGAATTATTCCTGGCGGTGCTTGAGGGACCATATGGGATGCCGGGGATCAAACCCGGGTTAGCCGCGTGCAAGGCAAATGCCCTACCCACTGTGCTATTGCTCCGGCCCCAATCATTAGTACTTTAATGCATGCACTTTATTTAAGACTTTAACTATATTTCTCCTTAGAAGAGTGGATTGTTGTTTTCATTTAATAAATGAAGAAGTGGAGCTTAGGGACATCTAGTAACTTACCCCAAAATGGATAATAGAGTCTGTTTTCTATTCAGAAGTGCTTTAAAAAAATTTTTTTTTACTTTATTATTTTTTTTATTAGTGAGTGCTTTAAAAATGAATTTGTCTCTCAGTCATGAGTTCACAGACTGCATACTGTTGCTGTGAATGAGCAAAGTTCATAAAGAATCAGTGGGGTTTTATTATGTGGATGAAAGAGGAAAGGCGCTGAGGTCACAGAGATGAGGTGGTGTCTCTTCACGTGGGGAGAGGTGAGGGAGTCCCTGGGGTGTTCTCTTTCTTCCTAAGCCTTCACTTACCAGACCACAGTCGTTCTCCGTAGAGCTCAGCTAGGCTCCGGGCACAGTTCCGTGGGAGAGAGAGCGCGGGTCCCGATGCTGGGCTGTCGCTCCGCAGCATCCGTGTCTCCCCCGCCTTTGGGAACGCCTGCCCAGCCGGAGAGGAAGCATGCGGGTCAAGCACAGTCAGGCTCTCTCCTGACAGAATTTGGACCTCATAGAGTCACCTGAGCCAGAGAGTGCCTGGACCTTCCCGTGCCGACAGCATTGTGCCAGAGATTGTCCCAGTGCACCTCCGCCCCGGGGGGCCCAGGGGACTGTTCTGGCATCTTTTCTTTCTGAAGCTAAACATTTCAGCCTTTCCCTTCATTCTCGTCCTCTTACTCGAGTCTCATGCTGTTAGTTTCATTTGCAGCCAGAGCCTCAATATTGATATTCAAACTGTGTTTGGATCCTAATTCCCCACTTGTTGGTGTGCGGGGCTCGGAATTTATTACGTAAATGCCTGAGCTGGGTTTTCGTGGTCGGAAAAAAGTATATAAAAATAATAACCGGGGCTGGAGAGATATCACAGCGGATAGGGCGTTTGCCTTGCACAAGGCCGACCCGGGTTCAAATCCCAGCATCCCATATGGTCCCCTGAGCACCGCCAGGGGTGATTCCTGAGTGCAGAACCAGGAGTAACCCCTGTGCATCGCCAGGTGTGACCCAAAAAGCAAAAAAAAAAATAAAAAATAAAAAATAAAAAAAATAAAAATAATAACCCCCCCACCCCACCCTAATTTGTCCGAAATGGATGAGGCATTTACATGCGCAGGCATTCATATTTACTTATTTATAGCTGTTAATGATATGGGCCAGTGTCTGGAAAGACTGATATTTTTCTAGGTTTACCTCTTTTGTTATTCCCAACAAAATATGGTGTATTCTAAAACCAGATTCTTTCTAGTGGTAATTCTGCAATGCCATGTGTAGATCTGGCGGGAAGAATTAGGAGAATTTCTTGGGTCAAGTAAGAGGTAACTGATGAGTACGAAGATCTGTCCCTCTCCGTGCTCGTTTCCGTCCTAGCTCCTCGGTCTCTTGACTGCAGTTAGCGTGACTACACTGCACCCCCCGTGCAGGGCCATTGCTCTGCTCCCCAGCCAGGAAGAGCCCTGAACCTCCAGGTGACGCCGGTTTCCGGGAACTGTTCTCCACTTCAGTTTTCAGCATCTGGTGCTCCCCTGGTGTAGTTGTGCAGCTCCCCTCCTGAATGGTTGGCAAGTGCTCACTTGTCCTCGCATCGTTCTTTGGACTTCAGGGCAGAGCGCACAAGTGTCTGGGGCTGCCCCGCGCCTCTCTGAGAACTGCCCTGTCCAAATAGCAACAGCCCTCGACGTTTCAGGCCACATGCCATCCTTTGTGCTGGCGTTTCCGTGTGGGGAAGCCTCAAAGGCAAATCTCCACTGACAGTTACAGGTTAATCTGGACCCCGTAGCTCGAGAGCTCCTTCTGCGTCCTACCCGTTCACGTCGCTGCAGATCACCAAGGGAAGGGTTATGTTCTTGCCAGCTTTCAGCCCTTCTCTTTGGTCCTTAGACTAGGGTGGGTGGCCCAGGGGTGCTTCTCCTTACTCAGAGTGCTCGAGAGAGCCGGTGCTTGCCAGGCCCTTACGCAGATGGCCATTTAAGGCCATCCGAGTTGTCCTCACCTGCCGACACCATGGTAAGAGGCCATGCATTCCCGGTGTGGAATCGGAGGATGCCTTTGGAACGACGCATTGTCAGAATTTTCAAGTTATTCGGAAGACTTTTCTTTCTAGGCTTTATTGAGTAACCTTTTTGTGTTGCTTTTTCAACTGAAACTATTTTTCCTGAATATTTGGAGGAAGGAGAGAGAAGAGAGAGACAGAGAGAGAGAGAGAGAGAGAGAGAGAGAGAGAGAGAGAGAGAGAGAGAGAGAGAAAGAGAGAGACAGAGAGAGAGAGAAAGAAAGAAAGAAACGTACACACATACATTTTCACACTCGGTGCTGATGGATGTATGTAGGGACACCAGGACAGATAGTCAGAAAACCTGCAGGAAAACCCTGTTCACACAGTTGGATTGTGTGTCTTTGTGTCTTTGTGTCTTACTTCCCTTGTTTCACTCAGGGCAATTTCTGTCAAACTGCTATGAATTTGTTCTTTTTTTTCCATTTCAGGCCCTACATAATTGTCAAGAAACAGAAGCCTGCAGTCACAAATAAGCACATGGAGGAGCTGGCTCAAGGCTACAGGTAAACGTCCCAGAGCAAAACTCTGCAGCCTCATTCATGCATGTTCACACGAATAATTAGAACTCACATCATCTGATCCCAGCTTTAAGGAAAGAGTGTTTTTGCTGTTAGTCCTAATTTCTCCTATCAGCCTGCTAGAAGCATATTTCCTGTGTAAATTTTCTTGGACATTGTTAAATGTTCATTATCACTTAGATCGTGAGGACTAGAGTCTGGGTCGACATTAGTAAACTGTTGTGTATTTCTATAAAGGGAAGGGCTCTCCACAATAGGATATGATGTACTAGACACTGTGGGTTTCTCATCATAGATTTCTGAAGTCATAGTCCTACATTGATAAGAATCATAGGCATCCTCTCTGTATCACATCAGCAATTTCTGATGTAACAATAACAGCTTTCAGTTTTCTCTAAGTATTAATACTTTCAGAGAGTAAAGTGCTATGGGCCTAAAGAAAACACGTCTTCCATAAATTTCTGCAGGAAAATGCTTTTTAGTAATACCCATCTCACCAATGTTTCCCCAGGAATTTTGAAGATTTCTTACATGAGAGTCTGGTTGAATATTTAGATGTCAATGAAGAAAATGATTGTAATATTGCACTCTATGAACACACAATTAACAAGTAAGTAGGATCTAGTGTTACATGCTCTCTGATTAGAAAACATACCTTCTTGGTTCATTTCCTCTTCAATTCTTCAATGTATACTTCAGTGGGAACCTCTGAAAGTACTGTCTACTATTTTATAATGAAGCAGGATTCATCGTTGGTCTGTGTAAAGCTATGGGACGTCTAGTGAATCATCTTTGGATAAAATTGTCCTTCTGATTTACTTAAGAAACAGTGTATTATTTAGAGGGAATTGATTCTTTGATTTCAGTAATTCATCACTTGTTAACCGTCATGGACAGGCCAGGTAAGTGTATGTGCCCCTCGACAGCCCGGGAGGTGTTCAGAGGACTAGCAAAGTGGGCTTTGCATCAGGACCCCCATTTCCTTCCTCAGCTCTTTAGAGCCCGATGGGCGCCGCCAGGGTGGGCCCCGGTCCCCCGACACCACCCTAGGCAAAGATCTTACTAGCTCTTCTAGAGAGGCTTTTGTCAGCGAACATCTGAAAGCTGATTGTCAGTGTGGAATTCCCTGCGAAGTATGTTGTAAAGATATCTCTAAACTTCTGTGTAGCATAAACACGAAATGATAATGTGTTCATGATGTTTCTTCTAGAACAGCAATATTTTTAGAGGCATCTGTCTCCCATTTGGAGTACATTAGAGGACGTTTTTATTTGCTATCTAATGCATGGGACTGGTGGACCGTTTACCTGCAGTTGGAGGTTTGGCAGTTACATTGTTAAGTAACTAGGAAATTTAATAATACCACATAAGAACTGTATCTTCAACCCAAAGCAAACCCTTTTCTGTTTTCTGCCAGCAGATGAAATCTGACACTTTGTTTTTGTTTTATTCTGAGTTAATAAATGATGCGTTAGGCCCGAGAGATGATAGTACAGTGGGCAGGATGCTTGCCTTGCAAGTGGTTGATCTCCGGCATCCGATATGGGCCCACACGTCTTGCCAGGAGCGATCCCTGAGTGCAGAGCCAGGAGTAGGCCCTGAGCACTGCCAGGTGTGGCCTCAAAACCTAAATAAACACATAATAAATTAAGCTTTCCAGTCAGTGGGGAGGGGGTGCTGGGGTGCCCCAGCTGTGCTCAGGGACTGTTTCCCGCTCCCTGCTTAGGTGTGGCCCCTGATGCCGTGGATTCAAACCCGGCTCAGTGGAGGCAAGGCAGGTGCCTTGATCTCTCTGCTAGCGCTCACGCTCTCAACTGGTATTTTTCTTCTTTCAAAGCGTGAGTCTCTTAAGACGCTGGTTTTATTCCCATGATTTCAAGGTTGCCCGAGTGTCCTGGAGACTGCTGTCAGGACCCCTGTGATGCCAGTTCTGCCCTTCTGCTTACCTGGCCTCGGGGCCCCCCTGTCCGCTGTGCCTAGAGCTGAGCCTTTCCTCATCGCCGCCCCCACCTGCCCACCCGCCGGGGCTGCTGCCTCTCGTGCCTGGTTCTGGCAAAAGTCTCCTGGCCCTCTCTCGTCCTCATAGAGGCCTGTCCCTACAAACCAGAGTGGTCTCGCCACTTCTCTTGTCCCCCCTCAGGGACTCTCCTTCTGTCTCCCTCTGACGTCACCTGGAAGGCGGCCTCAGGCCCCCTGCAGCTGCTCACATGCCTCCTCCTCGGCCCCCCCTCCTCGCCCCCGTCAGTGGGTTCCGGCCGCAGCGGCACTTCTTGGCGCACTCGGGCAGGCGACTTCTCACTGAGCCTCCCGCTGTGTCCTCACCGCCCTCTCAGACCTGCACGGCGCCCTCCCTGGCACCCCCAGCCCTCTGCCCACGTGTCCCCTTCTCAGTGAGTCCTGCTGACTGCCCGTGTCAAGTTGAAACAGCTGCCCTGTCCGCCCCTCTTCGCTGCTTCGTTATTCTCGTCCTGATCACTTTGCATTAAAACCAGTAAAATAGGTATTTTTGATCATCTCTGTGAACTGTCTCCTTCCACCAGAAGCTTCATGAAAACAACGACTTTCTATATTGTTTGCTGCTATAAATGAAATGACTGTTGGCATCACCAAGCAACCTCATTCATCAAATTCATTTTGTTTTAAAAACACAAGTATTACTTAATTTACACTTGTGACATTTTTAAAAGTATAAAAATGTCTAAGGTAAAGATTGTTTTGGTTTTTTTTTTCCTTTTTGGGTCACACCTGGTGATGCACAGGGGTTACTCCTGGCTTTGCACTCGGGAATTACTCCTGGCGGTGCTCAGGGGACCATATGGGATGCTGGGAATTGAACGCAGGTCGGCCGAGTGCAAGGCAAACACCCTACCCACCGTGTTATTGCTCCAGCCCCTAAGGTGAAGATTGAATCCACTTCCTTCCCCATTCCCCCAGACTCTACCCTCCAAATAGCTAGTGCTAATGTGTTTTGTGTTCGCTGCTAGATCTTTATCATTATTATTATTATGGGTGCGGAGGGGAGGGGAATGTGGTGCCAGGGATTAAGCCCTAGGCCCTGCTCTACCACTTGAGTCACATCTCCATTCACTCTTCTGGACTTGTTTCCTTTGTTTGGACCTGGGCTCATACTAGTGATGCTTAGGGCTTACTCCTGGCTCTGAACTCAGGGATTATTCCTGGTGGTGCTCAAGAGACCATATGGGATGCCAGGAATTGAACACGGGTTGTCCACATGCAAGGCAAGCGTCCTATCTGCTGTCCTATCTCTCCAGCCCCTACACATTTTTTCTTCAGTGAATATAAACATACATACATGGTCCTACACAGTGAGCAAGACAATAGCCATAGGTTTTCGGAGCTTTGGTCTTTATACTTAGCATTATTAACATTTTGAATATTTTTCCATGTTAGTATTTTTGGTGAGTGCAGGCACATACTATTTACTTTTTTAATTGTATTATCTATGCATAGTTTATTATTGCTTGTCTTCTATTAATAAATATTTGAATTCCTATACAGGATGGGAATTTATGGTAGCCTCCTTGTTTTTGTAAGCCACAGTCCAGAGTGGTAGGATCTTAAATAATTATTAAATGACATATTATCTTTATGCATTTTGTTGTCATGGGGAAAAAAAAAGAAACTTCAGTGTTTATTTACCTTCTTCCTTTTTAACTTTACACCTGGAAAATGTTTTGTTTACATGAGAATGTCAGATTGCCTAGCCTTAAATAGTAGGGTACACTTTAAACAAATTCTGTTTTATTCTAGGTTATAAAATATATAAAATGTCACTAAAAGTTTTTTTTTTAAGTAAATAAAGTCGCAGGGGGTAGGGTGCTTACATGTGGCTGGCCCAGTCCGAGCCCTGGCATCCCACTTGGTTCTTCAGGTACCACCAGGAGTAATTCCTGAGTGCCCAAGACAGGAGTGACACCTGAATAGCTCTGGGTGTGCCCCAAACAAAAGCAAACAACAGCAACAACAACAACAAAAAAACCAAAACTGAGATGCCTGACCTCTCTGCTAATCAAGAGGATCGGGGTTCTGCTCGGTCCGAAGGCCAGCGGCCAAAGCTTTTCTCCAAGATACACGTGCAAGACATCATTTCTAACCAAACATAATTCATAATTCAATACATGCGTATCAGGAAATAAGTAATAATAGTAAGATGCTAACTGGCCAAGTGGGAGATCTGTTTACCACATATATTGCAACTCGTTTTCCGTGAAGCAATGGGCTGTCTTGGAGGTCACCGCTCCTCACAAGGCCCGTGAAGCATCTGCTTGCTTGTCGGGAATAGCTGACGACGGAAAAGAGGGTCTCTGCAGACACAGGTCTTGAATGTGACACCTGCTGCTGTCAGAGAAGGCCTAAGAACTGTCCAGAGGCCGGGGTGGCAGTCAAGGATGTGGCTCAGGGGGAGACTGCGTGCACTACAACCCTTCTCAGCCCTGGGGTCAGTCACAGCCACAAAACAAGCAGCCGAAATAGCTTAGCCAAGACAAGGCTTTCTGCAAAAACAGAGTATGGAAGCAGCTAGATTTCTAACACCTTTGGGGTAAGGTTTTACTCTGTGTATGTTATATGTAGCAGACAGGTCAGTAAAAATATGTTGTAGAAGATGTACAAATAGAACTTGCCACAAACAATTCAAAGATTACCTGAGCTGGATAGTTAAATAGCTCCATTTTTAAGTTTTTCAGGTTAAGGTAAATTAAAATGATTTAAATTCATTTCCTCCATGATACTAACATTTCTAGATCTCTTCAGTAGTTGGCTAGTGGTTATAGTACTGATTCCCATCGGTCTATAGTAAGTGTAGTAATTTGGTCCTCTCGCTAAAGCGGTACTATAACTTTCTCACTGAAAAAGTTGGAAAACTGAGGGAAAATGGTTTATTCATGCAGTGTACATATTGTTGCTACTATAGTCCATATGCTAAAAGAGTATCTTATATTATTACTATGTAGTATTTATTTCCTTACATACAGGAACCTGTGCTATCTCTCTTCTTCTGTATTTCTATAAGTAATGATATATCCATTTTTTAAAGTTTTAAAATTTATTATGATTTCATTTTATCAGTGTTAATAGGATCAATTTCTGTTTTGAAGGCTTAGTTATGTCGATTGTATTTTATGTTTTTATGTAAATTATATTTGTATAAAACTTTATATAAGCGTCCGGTCAATCCCTTTGGGGACCTACATGGTCATATCTATATTCTTTAAGAGATACTTCTTTTAAATAAATGAATAATGCAGTAAAAAGACCAGTTAACTAAAGAACTGCAACTGTGATGTAAAAAAAAAAGAAAAAAGGAGAGAGCTATTTGTGTTAGTACTGGTGTTTCAGATGTCTGATTCTTATTCACTTTCTAGAGATACCACCCACCTGGAGATTGAACCCTTCACTCTTCTTGGTGTCTGTGCTGGCCTCATCCCATACCCTCATCATAACCAGTCCCCGAGAAACACCTATCAGTGTGCCATGGGGAAGCAAGCCATGGGTGAGATATCCTTCTTGAATTTGGTTCCTAATACTTGCATAAAAGACTTAACATCTTTATTCTTACTAGGATACCGGGTTTGCCAATTTAGGCATTACATGGCGATTAAGTATAATCGAGCTCGGAGAGTTGCGTGTGGAATAGTTCAGTGCTTCTAGGTTATGTCTAAGGCTTAAACAAAATTGGGGAGACCCTCTCTGAACTGGTTCCCTTGAGCAAACAAGTACCGGTCATAAATATCACAGTTATGGAAGGCAGTTATGAAGAGAAACCCTGTAGAATACAAGTTGTTCTCCAGAAGAAGTAGAGAACAGGTGAAAAAACCAGGGGTGAAGGGAAAGGAAATAGAGACGTAGATGCTTGGTGTGCGTCAGATTATGCTCGATCATTCTAGAACAGTGTCTCACCCTTTTCACACCTGTGAGCCGTCAGCTGGTGGTCGAAAGATCTCCAGTCTAGGTGGTAGTCATCGAAACCCGTATCTCTGCAGTTGCGTCTGTCGATTCTCAAATATCCACTTCTTGACACATAAATTTTCAATTTTTTTTTCTTGCTTTTTCTTACTTTTCTTGCGTCCAACTCTCCATCCACCCATAACGTTCATTGAACGTCAGTTGTAAACTAGACGCTGAAGTCGGAACCTGAAAATATTGATGAGCTAGAGCCCTGTCCTTCAGCAGCGCATAATCTAGCAGGAGGGACCACCAAAATAGTAGTTCACTGTACTGGAGTCAGTGCAGTTACAGGCTGATAGCGAGGATCTGAAGAAATCCTCGGAGGAAGGTCACTTAGGTTGCAGGGAACATTATCTCCTAAATAGAACTGAAACTGTGCCTGACAGGCGGTTTCCGGAAGAGTGCGTTAGAAGCAGACACCGCATAGGAAAGTCTTCACGCTTATTTGGGGTTGCACTAGTGGGGCGGTGTGCTGAAGGGGAGTCCTTAAAAGAAATGCATAAATGCATAAAGGCATCTGAACTTTTATCTTGAAGATGGTACAGAAGTCCAAAAAAAAAAAAAGATTTTAGTTACAAACTTTTTTTTTCTTTTACGGTTCTGGGGCTTGAACTCAAGGCCTCAGATGTTAATGTTTCTACCTCTGAACCACATCACTGACCCTGCTTATAAAACTGTTTTTTGAAGTATTTTTTCAATAATTGTAATCCTAATACATTTAATAAAATTTACCCTCATGTATGCTTATGACATCAGTATGACCCGTCATCTCTGATTTAAAGTCTGATGCAAGGCACTACATAAAGAAACCATAAAAGGTTTTTTGTAGTGCCTTTGGATAACAGCCAGGATGGCAGTTAGCTTCTCTGTTACGAAAATCAGCTGTTGGGGGCCACAACTTAGCAATTAAGAAGCCCCAGCTCTCCTTACAGATAGTGCGTCTTTCTTTCTGAGATTTTATAGTGCCCTTTGCTTTGCCACGAAGAAATAAGAAGCATGTTGTCCTGTTCCCATTTACCTGAATGATATAATGCCTGGACAGCTCAGAGCGATTCCCAGTGGGAAAATCTAAACAGCGGCTCATCAATTCAGCCTCCCCCATTCATCCTCGGCAGCGGAGCAGGCCGATTTCCCGCTTGTGCCTCTGACTTGCTAACAAGTGGAGATATACAGTACGGAACCCTGTGTGTCGTGAAAGGGCTATCACTTCGACTGGATTTACCAAACCATTTTGTTTCATGATGTGAATCCCGGCTGAAACAATGCACCTTTTGTGCAGAACCTTCAGCAGAATTAACGGAAGACTAATCACTTTATCGCCACTGCCGCTTTTAGTGTGTTTGGAGACGGAAGCAGAAAAGGCTGTCTCTATCTAGCTCCACTTTTGAGAGTCCTTCTTTTTTTTTTTTTTTTTTTAATTTTCAAAGCGGAATCTAGAAGCAAAGAAATAATATTTTTGGTTTTTGTCACTTCCTTTCCTGCAGGAAAAAAAAAAGAAAAAGAAGAAAGCCTTTATTTTGTGTCCCTGAGTATCTGAAATGTTTGGTTCGTTACCACACACAGTTAAGCAGGATCAGTGTGTACAGAAAGCCAATTCAGTGTCTGTAGAGTTCTTTTGTAGTTTTCTGTGTGAAGGTTTTTTTTCTCGTTTTGTTTTGAGTGTCATTTGCAATTCATTGTCTGTGTTTTCTGAGGATGGTGTATTCAGCTGCTCTGACCCTGGGTCCTGCACATTTAGCTCCTTGGATACAATCCTCTGACGTTACTGCTGACGCTGGGGAGACAAAAGCCACTGAATATCTTAAGTAATAATAATTATGAAAAAGCCTTTGTCACTGTTTGTTATTATAAAACACCTGACTGGAAAGAAAAGCAATGAGATAAAAGTGCATTTAAAGTTAGCACATAATATGAGCACATTTTTCTCTTTGGACACTGGACTAGCTGGAGAAGCGTTGAGCGAGGTCTATATGAGAAAGACACAAAAGGAAGAGGTTGGCAGAGGGAAAAAGAAATCCCGCAGCAAAGACCCAGGGCCCTCCAGCAGACCTAGTTCTCTGGGTTGGACCTCTCCCAGTCCAGCCATTTCATTGCGGTGCAGTTTTGACAACTGGCATCCAGGGAATCCTGTTTTAAACTTGTGCCTTTGTCGAAGACAATATGTCACCCGGACTCCTTGTGAAATTTAGAACAATATTCATTTAAAACATTACTAATAGTTTGCATACTGGGCCAGAGAGATAGAGAGCTCAGTGGGCTGAACACATCCGTGCTTTGCACGGGGTGGCCGGGGTTCGAGCCCCGGCACCGCATGCTTCCCCAGTGCCACTGATGCGCGGAGCTGGGAGTCGTCTGAGTTCCACCAAATCTAGCCAAAACAATAAAGAAATGGAGCCGCATTGTGGTTGCTGTCCAACTTGGTTCATCCATGTGGGAAGTAGAAGACAGTAGCCTAGTATCAGATCACTAAATTCCAGCCAGCCAGCCTAGATTTTTTTTTTTTTTTATCTACCATTGACCGCAAACTTCTCCCCCTCCACTGTATGAAGAAACAAGAGAGAGTAGTTTCCCCCTAATCCATGAAAGAGAGTGAAGCAGAGCATGCCCTGGAGACCAAGAGCCTTCCCCTGGCTGTCAGAGCCGGCGTGAGTCTAGTGTGAGATGCAGAGGCTCGTTCTGAAGGCCAAGACTGTTTAGTTGACTGTCACGAGTAGGGTCCAGGTTTCCACACCGTGCTCCTCAGAAGCAGCTCCCTCCCGTGGCCGGGCCGAGCTGGGCCAGGTCAGAGCGAGCGGGCAGGTAGACGTGTGTGAAAGGGCCTGTGTGTCGGGGCCGCTTCGGGTGCGTTCTCCCTGGCACCAGACACCAAGTTCACATGAGTCACGCTTTCATATCCTGCCCATTTTATTAGTTGGCAATCCTCTAGTGGAGCCCTTTCCCCTGCTTTTAAAAGGATCTTTCAGTCACTATCAGCGTGATTAATGAATATGCATCAGAGGCCGCCCCTCCCCCGCCCCCTCCCCTTCAACTCCAAATTGCTGGAACTTTTTTTTTTTTCATATATACTCGGGAACTAACACTGCTTCTGTCTTTGTTTCCAGTAGCTGCTTTTCCTAAGCCCGTTGCTCTTCCCCCTTACCGTAGGATGGGATGCAGTGCAGCATTTTATTTCATTCAGCACTTTCTCATCCCCCCCCCACTTTCAGTTTGAATGAGTGTGTGTGTGTGTGTGTGTGTGTGTGTGTATGTGTGTGTGTGTGTACATGTACGTGTTTTCTTTGTCCATTTGGGAGTCAACATGAAAAGCAGTCCCGACCACATCATTGTCCCTGGAACTTCTTATTTATAATTCTGCTGTTGCTCAGAATATTTTTCTCAGTCACTGTGGCTGTTTTAGGTATGAGCTCTTGTACTGTTTTCTGAGACTAGAGTGTTAATAATGAATGCTCATAGAGGCGGATGGTGATATTGTGAGGCAATCATGAGTGTTTTTTTTATTACACTGCTGATACTCATATTAATCCTGATGTTGCCACCAATGCATGTCCAAATACTTGCATTTCTTTCTTTTTTAGTGTTAATACTCCAGTCATACATAATAATCCCTGTTGAGGGGAGGGCAAGGGTGTTTGGGCTCCCCCTGGCAGGGGTCACTCCTGGCTGTGCTTGGGTGCGGGTGAGAGAGCCTCTTACCCACTGTACTCTCTTTCTCTCTCTGGAACAGTAGTACCTTGTTTTGTTTTTTTTGTTTTGTGTTAGTTTGTCTCTGATGGAGAATTCTTGTTTTGGTAGCTTATAGTAGGTTATATCTCTTATGCCATAGTAACTTCTTGTGGACAGAAACTATCTTCTTTTCTCCTTTTTTCCTATTCCTACTGCATCACTTCTTACTATTTTCATCTTTATCATCTCCTCTAACCCCCCAGTTCACAGCAAAGGAAACTTTTTTTTTTTTTTTTGCTCTTTGGGTCACACCCAGCGATGCTCAGGGGTCACTCCTGGCTCTGCACTCAGGAATTACCCCTGGCGATGCTCAGGGGACCATATGGGATGCTGGGAATCGAACCCGGGTTGGCTGTGTGCAAGGCAAACACCCTACCCGCTGTGCTATCACTCCAGCCCCAAGCAAAGGAAACTCTTAATGCCTTCTTGATAGAAGGCATTTATATATATATATATATATATATATATATATATGTATATGTATATATACACACATATATATCAAATATATATTTGATAATATATTTTGGGTTTGTTTTTGTTTTGTCCCACCCGCATGGCAGAGCCTGGCAAGCTCCCCGTGGCATGTTCGATATGCCAAAAACAGTAACAACAAGTCTCACAATGGAGACGTTACTGGTGCCCGCTCGAGCAAATCGATGAACAACGGGAGGACAGTGCTAGAGTGCCGCATCACGGAAGGTGCCTTCCTGGTAGACTGTGTTGTCCCCTTGGGGGGTGTGTGTCTCTCAGTCACTGTTCTGTCTCTCGTGCTGAGCCTAGCGCCAGCTCTGCGGGTAGAGGAAGGACTTCTTACGTGTTCCTGTCTCTGAGCACCTTAGATTTAACTGTCAAGAAACCAAATACAGATTTTAGAGAAGAATCCTAAAAACAAAGGATGACATCGGAAGGCTTATCCAATCTCATGTTAAGATTTACCATAAATTTTGCCTTTAAGTTCTTGCAAGAAGGGGCTGGGGGGGGAGGGTAGATGAACCACTGTGTGTCTGGGTATGATTTGAAGACCGCTTCATCTAGATTAGCAGTCTGCTCTTGATTATTCCCCCTTCTGTCTGACAGTGCTGTGAGGGAGGGGGAAGAGTATTTTTCAGCATATCAAAGTTTTGTAACTGAATTTTTTGTGATGAAGCTACAAAAAATTTTAAGTAGCAAAGAGAAAATCCTTAAGAAGGCGGTGTTAACCTAGCCATCATGTAAGCACTCTGGAGGAAGGATTCTGCAAAACTTTGTATTTTGGTTACTTCTCTTGGATTCTTTTTTCATGTGGGGAAGGGGAGGGGAGGGAAGGGGAGGGAAGGCATCTTCTTAAAATGCATTAATTAGGGTGTTTTTTTTTTTTAAGTGCAACTTGCCTAAATTTCTTATATGACATTAACAAATAAAAGTCCTGTAATATATTTTAAAAAGTAAAAGACTGGGGCTGGAGCGATAGCACAGCGGGTAGGGCGTTTGCCTTGCACGCAGCCGACCCGGGTTCTAATCCCAGCATCCCATATGGTCCCCTGAGCAACGCCAGGGGTAATTCCTGAGTGAAGAGCCAGGAGTAACCCCTGTGCATCGCCGGGTGTGACCCAAAAACCAAGAAAAAGTAAAAGACTTACCGTAAAGCCACAGTAAAAGTCAGCGTGATCCTGACATAAGTGTAGAACTACGAGTCCCGAAGTAGATGCACACGTTTAAAAGGAACCTGGTTTTCAGTGGCTGTGTCCGGTAAATATCAGAGAAAGGGATATTACATATTTAATTATATCTATATAGAAAAAAGTTAATGTCAACTCCTACTTTGTATCATTAAAAAAAAGTAACAGAAATTGATTAAATATAAGACAAAACTGTAAAACTTAAAGAAGGAAATCTCATGACTTTGATCTAGGGTTTCTTAAATATAAAGCATAAAATATTTTTAAAAACCTAAATAACTTGAACTTTTTTAAAATCAAAGTTTTGATCTTTGAAATAGACACAATTAAGTTCCAGAATTGGAGAACTATTTGCGATGAATATCTCTGATAAAAAAATTTGCATATGTAGGGGGCTGGAGTAATAGCACAGCGGGTAGGGCATTTGCCTTGCACGCGGCCTATCCGGGTTCGAATCCCAGCATCCCATATGGTCCCCTGAGCACCACCAGGGGTGGTTCCTGAGTGCACAGCCAGGAGTAATCCCTGTGCATCGCCGGGTGTGACCCAAAAAGCAAAAAAAAAAAAAAAAAAATTTGCATATGTAGAACTATAGAATAGGACAGCTCAGTTAAAAGATGGAATAAACATAAGCAGATATATCACAAAGAATTATAGGAGTGACCAATACACTTTATGAAAATGTGTTCAGCACTACTGATTATCAGGTAAATACAAATTAAAACGGAAACGTTGCTGCACAATTATGAGGACATAGCAGAAAAAGACTGGCAAAGGGAGACCGTGAAGCATCCGAGCTGCTTATGAATCTCGAGGAGGGATGTAAACAGATGTGACCGCTTTAGATAATTAAGTATTTTCTTACAGTTAATCATCCCCTTACCAAAGTACCCAGAAATTCCACTCCTGGGTATTTGATCTGAAGAATTGAACATGGAAAGGACTTTCATGTCATATATCCACACGCTGGCTCTTACTACAGTAAGAGCGGGGAGCAGGTGAGCAGCCATACGCAGGAACCAAGAGTAGCCGTCACAAGCACCTACGTACTGAATGGTTCGCTTAATAAGATTCCAGGAAAGTCAGGCTAACCTAGAACCTCAGATGGATTTAAGAACAAACAAAAGCAGATCTGAGGTTGTTTGGGGCCAGGAACACAGGGAGGAGTTGGGGGTGAGTTTTGGTGCACACCTGACAGTCTGTCTCGCGTGCTCCCAATTCTGTGCCTGGGTAGGGGGCCCTGCAGTGATGCCAATTGTACTGGGGCCCCTGGCTGGTCTCTGCCCCTCTCTCCCTCGCTAAGGTTCTCATTGTGATTGTGGGGATTTCAGAAGTGTATATGTCCGTCAGAACTCATCAGTTTGTTTACTGTAAGGGCTGAAGTTTGTTATAGTCAGGAATGTTGAGAGATTAAATAGAGAGATTGGGGGAAGGAAGATAAAAAAAATGGTTAATACAGAAAACTTTAATTTTTTTTCACTGCACATTTCCTAAGCTCTTCACATCTTTACTAATCTTCATTCATTTCACTTTTGAATAAAAGAAGGTTTTTACTTTTTTCACCCTACACATATATAGCTTTTTCTGCCAGCTTGTGGCGTAAGAAAGTTACGATTGGGCCAAAGAAATAATCCAGTGGGTAGGGCACTTGCCTTGCATGTGGTCAACCCAAGTTGATCCCTGGCACTCCATATGGTTCACCTGAGCATTGCTGGGTGTGGCCAAAATCCCTCTTCAACCCCCTGTCCAGGAAGTTATGATCAAGAAAATCTGGCTTTGTAAGAAATAGTATGCCCTTAGTAGTAAGGGAAGGACATCCTTGAAAACTACAGGGATGAAGCGGAAGAAGCAGCCGAAAGATGTTCTCATTGGGATAGTTTTGATCTCTGCAAGTTCCTTTAAAGGAACCCAAAACGAGCTCAGTGTTACAACGAGGCTCAAGAAATGGCATCATCCTAGTTGGAGCATGTATTTTTCCCAGACTAGATGTATAATTCAGTTTATCTTTGGCATTCTCTTTTATTTTAAAATCACTTTCAGTTTTGTTTTGTGGGCACAGTGGTGAGCCGTGGTGGTGCTCAGGGGACCGGGTAGTGCTGGGGCCTTGGCCTGGGCTTCCTGCGTGCACAGCCTGTGCTCTGGCCTGTGACTCTCTCGCCAGCCCCATGTGCAGAGTTAGCGGGCAGGGTTGCCCGAAGGAGTGCTGGGGAGGATGTCCAGCTACATCGTGCATGAGGTGTGTTCCTTCCGACCCGTCCCCACCAAAACCCAGCTTGCTTGTTGACAAAGAACTAACCCTGTTCTTTATAAAAAGGATGGGGGAGAGGGGTGTCGAAGTTTTACGGTACAGAGGTCACAGCTATAAATTAATGTTTGATTTTTGCCATGCTCGGGATTGAACCCAGGACCTCACACTGGCAAGTGCTGTCCACTGAGTAAAACATGCTTTGACCCACATGCCCACTGTTGGTGCCACACGAAAAATAATTCTAAAACTTACTCATGCGCTTTTCTTTTCTTTTTTTTTAAAGTCTTCTAAGAAAGATTTCTAATTAATACTTCAGCGCCAAACGTTTTGCTGACCCGTTTTGTTTGTTCACCCATTCAGGGTCTGTGGTAAGGCCCGAGAATTATGTCCCGGGCCCTGTAGCACAATTTATAGCAGGATCCAGTGTCTTTCGCCATTGTTCAGAGAGGCAGCCATTTACGCTGCCCTGTCGCATAATAATGCTTGTCTCTGGCTTCAGGAGACACGGTTGGCGGCCTGGTGGGGCATTGCCTCCACCCTCCCCTCAAGCTGGGGAAAGCGTGCAGCTGGAACCCAAGTCTCCACATAAATTCTCAGTGACTTCGCCTGACAGAGCAAACTCGTCAGTGAACTTTACCGAGACTCAGGCAGCGGTGGCTTGATTGCTGTCGCAGCAAGTGATCTATTACCAGGTGTCCTGGCCAGTTTATTAGTTGGCACTAAAAGAACGGGAGTTAAATGGAAGCTTATAATGTAACTTGACAGAAAGCTTTTTGGGTGTAGTTTAGGTACAGTGCTTCAATGGAGTCCCTGATAAAGTGTCTAGAGATTAAGGCATAATGCGATTAATTTCCCTGCTTTAGGGACACAAGTGAGGACGGAGGAGGTCGGGGGTCAGGAAATACATACTGAGCTCTTTGTGTCCTGCCGTTGCTGCCGTTGCTTTCAGTATTGTGGTGCTCAGGTCGGTCTCGGGGGCCCTTAGTGATACCTGGAGACCATACGGGGTTGGGGATTAAGTCACAGGCCCAACACATGAGCCCCATCGTCAACCCCAAACAGAGTCTTGACGACCTGTTTTGTGTTGGAATTTCATTCCGTCGAGTGGCACCTGGGTTTCTTGGGAGTGAGAGTGTTGTGAGTGTGGCCTTGGGGGCAGATGAGCAAGAGAGGAGCTTCGGGCTGACTCTGCTCGTCTGACACGAGCGTGTGCCCTGACATCTCAGTCATTCCGCATCTGGGAGAAGTCAGGGGCTCGGTGGCCCCCACATGAGCCTGAGTTTCTCTGTTTGGCAGTCTCTCCAGTGGGACCCACTGTTCACAAGCCCAAGGGAGGGAAGGGCCTCAGTCCGGGCCAGTCTGAACCCCGGCCAAGCCCTGCAAGAAAATGGGCAATATTCTGATTTCACCTACAGAAATTTTATTTTCTTATTCATTTACTTTCCTAGTGGTTCTTTATAAGGTAGGGTTAAAGCAATGGTTACAAGGTAGAGGGGAGACACATTACACTGTGAATTATACAACTGTTACCTACACCAGTTTAGAACTCGCAGTACCGACTAGCAACTCAGCCACAATCACTGACCTTCAGATAGGATTTCTTTCTTCTCAGCTGTGACGCTGCCTTTACAGTATGCAAAAGCACAGAGAGCCAAGGTCTCGCCTCACATTCATCCTCCACTGAATTTGGCAACATTTTATATTAAATTTATTCAATTTTTACTAACATTTAAGAACTGAAGAAGTGGAGAGCTGTACCAAGGTAGTTACATCATTTGTCGAAAAAGTTTCTAAAGAACCACTTTTATCTAGTGATGGTAGCACCCTCCTTGGTCTCCTCAGAGGGAAAGGCCCATTGCCAAGGCGGGACCAGCCCCTATTCCTAATTGCACGAGGCCCACATTCCTTCTGGAAGGAACCAGGCCTCTCCCTGTTGACCATTAGACTTTAGACAGAGTAGATGTTTACTAACTGCTTAACAAACGAAGAGTTACACAGATGAAGGAACACAATCCTCTTTCATTTGAATTTGCATTTTTTCTGTTCTTTTCCTGCTACTGCCTTCTTTCTCATTTAGGACTTTAGTAATTTATTTTTTTTAACAAGATGTATCTGTTTGTGCTCCTGTGTAAGGCCCCTTGCCTGTCATGTTGTCATGTGGTTTCATGTTGTCATGTAGTTCTCCAATTACCTTCCCAGCAACTAGAAATGTGCCTGGGAAATAGCAACACCAAACCCAGAATTGTTGACTCACTTGTGAAGTTAACCAGTGAGACTAAAATTCCTCAAATGAAATTGCCTGGATAAACCCCAAAAGCTGAAATTGACTAAGAATGGCATCGATGTCCTTTGATACGTGTAGTATGACTTCTCTTCTTTATAGGAATTGAAACATTACTGGGAAAGATTTATTCTGAGAGTTGATAGCCATTTAAGACAATATTGCTTTTGAAATGTTTGACCTGAAGTTTATTTATTTTTATTTATTTTTATTTATTTATTTTTAAGTTTATTTTTAATTATGAAACCAATATCTTAATCTCTGTATTCAGCCCCGCCTAATTATTTCACATGCTAGAATATTGCGTTTTGTTTTCCCCAATATTAATCAAGGTACCATTGGATACAACCAGCGGAACAGAATTGATACGCTCATGTATTTACTTGCATATCCACAAAAACCCATGGTTAAGACAAAGACCATTGAGTTGATAGAATTCGAGAAATTACCAGCTGGACAGAATGCCACCGTTGCCGTGATGAGTTACAGTGGCTATGATATTGAAGATGCTCTTGTCTTAAACAAGGCTTCTCTGGACAGAGGTAAGAACATTTTTACAATTCTGACGACAACGTTGCTTTGTAAAATAGGAAGCACAGGATGATCAACATAAGTCACTTGGTGTCAAATTATTGTTTCAAGTGATTTTAATTTTGTGATACATGAGTGAATGAGAAGTGATGTTTTGGTGATCCTTTTTTAAAATGAACATTAAATAGAAATAATTTGTTAATTGTACTACTAAGGAATCTTGGTTCTCTTTTTCTATTTTACTTGACTGGTCATTTGAGACACTACAGATAGAAGTCGTGTATGAACTTGTGTTTTCTAGCAGTGATTAGGATAAAATACCTTTTTCATATATCCAATGATAAATTGAGTAGCAAACATGTTTGAGAGATAGTAGCAACATTTGTATTTAAGAGGCTATTTCCATTAATTGTATCTATCAGTGCTATATTAAATCTTTTTCTGTTAGCAAAATGATATAAGTTAAAAATAACATTTTCAAAAACCTTGCCTTGTAGTTTTCATGTTTTCCTTCCCAGTTTTTGACAACTTATTTTCACAAATCATCAGTTCATGCTTTGTGAGCTATCACCCGATCTAAAGTTTGACTTCTCTCTTCATAATCTCTGTTTTCTCCCTTTCCTTTCTGGCATACCCACTATGCCTGCCCCTTCACTCTTTGTAGTTGCTAGGCAGCCATAATAGTACCCCTAGACATGTGTCTTTGGCATTAATGTTGGCTGCACTTAATTTATGCCTCTTTTTTTCCTCCAAATGACAACAGCCATGCTTTAAAACTCGCTGTTTCCCTTTCTGATTAACTGGTAACGTTGATGTGGAAATCTGAAGACTTTGTGATGTCTGTCAGAACTTCGAAACACCATTTAGTGATCTGGGTTTGCGTTTTCTAGCTTCTAGGCTACCACCTGTGAATAAAAGGTCCCTTTACATCTAGAAGGAAGCACGCCTTGATTTCATGCAGTTCAGGCTCACACTGCACGTTGGCGTTAACGGCCATTGTACGAAAGTTCAAGATCATGTAATGTTTCCAAAGCAGCTGGCTCTCGGGCTGAATTTATTATGCCCAAAGACAATTCGGTTGGAGCCAGGATGACTGAAACCTTGCTCAGAGACACCCAACGTCTTCATCCACTGTCGGAGGGGAGTAGCAGGACCAGGACGTTTCGTCCACGGTCACCTTTATATTTTAAAAATTACATTCACACAGCTGGGATTCCGTTTAGAAATGGGCTCCACTGGGATCGATCTCCTAAATTCATATTCTTAGATTTCTCGGGAGACTTTTGCTTTGGGCGGAGAACCCTAAGCAAAGGATTTTTTCAGCCCTGGGTGTATTTCATCAGCGGCAGCCTGGCATTTAATCTGAAGACGTTTTCCTATTTAAGTGAACTCTGACATGGCTCATTGTATCCTGGGGGAGATTAGACAAGAGAATCACGTTTAAAATAACTGCTTGGCCAAAGGGCAAATGAAAGAAATGTAACCTCACAATCTTGGGAAAGTATATTTAGTGTTGAAGGATTGACTGCTCTTCCGGGCAATTTTACAACTGATTCATCTTCCCTGTGGTGCTGAGTGATTGAGCCTTTTGCTCTATCTCAAGATATTCTTCTGTTCACTTTACTTATTTTTCTCACTGCTTAGATTTTGCATTGATTTTGAAACTTTTTCTTCATCACTTTTCCTGTCATATTTGTAGATGTGACTTTAAAAAATACAATCAAATTAAATTAAATTCTTCATGGTACGTAAATTATCTCTCCTATTAAAATTATTTTATTGCTTCTTTTCCATTCTCTTTCGTAGAAGAAAAATTTCTTCTTTTGTTTGTTAGTTAAGGAACTTTGTTTTAATGGCAAAATCAGAAAAGAACAAAATTCCAGTTTAATTATTTAAAAGAAAAGGAAAACTTACCAGAGAAAATTAGCAGCAGTTCTGTACCCAAGGGATGTATCCAAAGAATCCTGACAAACAGTGAACTTGGTCTGTCCTCCAGCCTGTCCCAGCTTTCGGGAGGACCCTGTCCGCTTAGTGTCTTTGAACTCTGCCTCCTGGTAGAGGGGTTAAGCGTGGTGATCCCTGAGGCCTTTTTCTATCCTCACCTGCCTTGACTCTACTGGAAGTGAACCACAGGGACACTGAGATTCCCGCACCCATTTCCCCTTCACAAGGATTGCATATTCCGTGCTGGAAAACGGCTGTAGAGATTGCAGGGTTTTTAGGCTCAGTACAGAAGTACTGGGTTTGAGGACCCCAGGTTATCTAAGTGTAAAGGAGTTTGGGGTGGTGGGGTGGCAGGAGCAAGAAGTTGGGGTAAAGTGGATAATACTGGATCGCCCAATAAGAGGAATTGGCATTTTGTCTGATACCCCCTTTGTTTCCATTGTAGGCTTTGGGCGCTGCCTGGTATATAAAAATGCTAAATGCACATTGAAGAGATACACCAATCAGACTTTTGATAAAGTGATGGGGCCGATACTGGATGCTGCAACGAGGAAACCCATCTGGCGACACGAAATTTTAGATGCAGATGGCATTTGTTCTCCAGGTAAAAGAAAAAAAGGTTTCCTTTTTGAAATTATGAAAGTTATTCAGCAATATATCTGAATATTTGGTAAGCACAGCAGGAAATAAACCTGCAAATGCACTGCTTTCTTCTTACACTGGTGTGTTCCTTCCTGATGAATTTCTTTTCAGTCTGTTTCTCTGCGCAGGTAGTTTTACAGAGCAGTAACCTAACTTTTCTGTCATTTAATTTTTTGGGGGGTTTTGGGGATTGAACCCCAGGCCTCAAGTGCTTTTGTTGCTGATTAACGTCACAGCTCTTACACTTTTCTAGTTTTGTCATTGTGAACCATGGGAAAGCCTCTCTAAGAGAATCCTTAGAAGATCATGGCTCTGCGTGTGCACTAGTCATTTGTGCTCTTAGCTCATGCCCTTAGAAGCTCCCCTCGCAACAGCGTCACTGCACTATAATTACAGGCTGGTCATGAATTTTGTGATGCAGCCCACAGCCCTGGCCCTTGGGAGCCTCGGCGGCCGGTGTGCGAGATTGCCGTGGGTCGCAGGATTACATGCAGACCCGTGCCAGTTGGTGTCAGCCAGTTTAAAGAGTCATCTAAGTATATAGATCAAGGCTCACATCACCCAAACTTTAACAGCACGTTAGTGATATCCTATAGAATGTCTCAATGGCTCCTGCCAAAATAGAACTATCTTCACACTGTTTCCCATGTGAACACTTTTTTGTAAGCATATTCAGCAGTTCTTCAGAACAGACAATACAAAATATATTATTTCAGTTGTGTTTTTGGACAGGGACTGGGGTTTGGGATGGAAACATCCCAAATTTGGTGGTGGCATTGGTGTTTGAATATTGAATGTAATCAAACATTGTGAACTAACTTACAAAATTTTAAAATTAAAAAAAAAGAAAAAAAGTAATGTGGAGTTCATGCCCAGTTCAATCAGCTTAATCAATGGCTAAATAAATCGCAGTGCTCCTACGTTATTAAAAATATATATATCTAAGGAGCTGTGAGATCTCCGGTAGCAAGAAGATTGCAAGAAAACCAGATATTCAATAGTCAGAAAAATTGGGGTAGCATTCCCCAGGGAAGTGGGCAGTCAGGGAAGGAAGGAGGAAAGCATCAGTGGACAGGCTTGTGCATGTGTCCTGTCACCTGAGAGTTGACGGAACTGAAAGGACACCCCGGCTGGGGCGTGGAGCTCTGTGAACGTGAGCGTGAGGAGCAGGGCCGGGCAAGGTCTTGCGGCCTTGATACTCTTCACTGTGGCTCTAAAAGCAGTGATGGACGACAGAGTAGAAGGGAGTGAGCCCAAGAGCTCTGCAGCCTGCCAGCCCGCTGGGCCCGGGGTGAGGATGACACAAAGGCTGTGTGGGGGCATTAGGAAGAGAGATCCTCCCCACCTGGATGGCACAAGCCAGTAGCCGCGTACTGCACGGCAGCTTCTTCCCGTCCTCTCTTGAGTTTCTGGAGAATTCCACTCCTAACCCAGGCTACGTGGCTGAGAAACTCAGTGTCGTAACAGGACGATAGCAGTTGGTCTTTGGAAATTGTGAAAATGTACAATACAACAGTGGGACTAGCAGAAAATTGAAGGGAGGTTTTGGTGACAAGTTTTTTATTGAACTAACCGTTAATAAAAGTAAGTGGTTTAAACCTGTCCTAGTTCCCAAGCTAGAGATAGATAGCTATGTAGAAATATGTGTCATTGCTACTTGTTGTCATGATGGTTTTTTATTATTAGTGTGGCCCGTTTCCTGATTTTATCCTTAGTGTGTTTTTGGTTTTTTTGTTTTGTTTCGTTTTCAAAAAAGTGTGCAGGATTATAGATGAGGGCCCGGGAGGGAGCAGATGGAAAGCCTTGTATGTGGCTGACCCAGGTTGATCCCCAGCCCCAGATATGGTCCTTGGGGACTACTAGGACTGACCCCTGAGCAGAGTCAGGAGAATCCCCCGAACACTGCCAGGTGTCACCCCCAAAGCCAAAAACTGAAAAAGCAAAATTGCAGGTGAGCTCTGCTGAACTCCAAGTCCCGCTGTATAGACTCAGATGTTTTCCCTCCATGCCCGAATTTCCTGGGAGTCTGGCTCATCGTGTCGTTTCATCCTCCACTCATCTTTGCATTCCACACAGGTAACAGTGGCAGACCTAACCCGCTGCTCTCTCTCATAGGTGAGAAGGTGGAAAATAAGCAAGTGCTCGTCAATAAGTCCATGCCCACGGTCACTCAGATTCCTCTGGAAGGAAGCAGCGCACCTCAGCAGCCGCAGTACAAAGACGTGCCGATCACGTATGTACTGCGTGTGCCTTGGAAAGAGAAAGTCGTTTTGTTTTGTTTCGTAAGAAGGGATAGGGGAGGGGCTGGAGCGATAGCACAGCAGGTAGGGCGTTTGCCATGCACGTGGCCAACTGAGTTCGAATCCCAACACATTATATGGTCCCCTGAGCACTGCCAGGAGTAATTCCTGAGTGCAGAGCCAGGAGTAACCCCTGTGCATCACTGGGTGTGACCCAAAAGCAAAAAAAAAAAAAGAGGAAGGGATAGGGGAAAGTAGGAGTTAGCTCCTAGGGTTGGAGGACCAGAAATAGCAATCTGGCATATGAATATTGGCTATCAAGACAGTGTGGCAGGGAAGGCAAAATTAGGCTGTGGGGTCACATAGACCTTCCGCCCTGGGTTTGAAATCTCGGCCAGAATCGGTATAACTGATTTCAGGTAAAGGGGACAGCCAGAGGAATATTATTACTTCTTTCTTTGGTTGATTTATCACTAGCTTAAATATCCTGGGAGCAGTCATATTTAAAGAGTCGTGGGGAGCTCAGGGCAGTCCGGCAGCCTCAGGGCAGACCCCGGGCCTGCTCCTCCTGGGTCTTGGCAGAGTTCTTAACCACTCCAAGCGTCGGTTATCCTTGGCTAAGATCAGGAGTAGCAGTACGGAAGTACGTGTGGTGGAGACTTGACCTGCCTCAGAAGTGCTTATCAGTGTCAACCATTTTGCATGTGGACGGTCACGAGAAATTGTAAATGTTGAATTCAGTGTTGCAAAGGAAAGTCATTTTGGGGTGCCCCGGTCAGGAATGTCAGAATATTCTGTGGCAGGTATTAAATAGGGGATTAACAGTTTCACAGAAGGCAGTTTAAAATTACTTGGTTTTGTTACTTCCTTTTAATACTAGCTACAAGGGGGCAACAGATTCATATATTGAGAAAGTGATGATATCTTCGAATGCCGAGGATGCTTTTCTGATCAAAATGCTGTTGAGACAGACAAGACGCCCGGAGATTGGGGACAAATTCAGCAGTCGCCATGGGCAGAAAGGTAAGTTGCGTCAGTTTTCAACTTGGTTATAAAATGGAATGTACTAAAGTATTTATTAGCCAAATAGGTAAGAACTGTAGGTTAAAACAAGAGTTTGAAAAGCTGTTCTTACAAAAAAGTACTCTTGTTTTAGTTCTCAGATTAACCTATCTTTTAATGACATTTAAAAATGTACTTTTGGCTTTGCTTCTCTCTGCCGTGGGTTCCTTCAACAACTGCTTAACCTAAAATTATAAATACATTCCAGATGACATGCGTATTAGAGTACAGGTAGTTATTTTTTTTTAAAGCCATTTTGTGCATGTTTTAAATGAAAAAATTCAAGGAGGCTACACACCTTTCAAAAAATCTTTGTTCTGAGTGTGTTTATAAATGTCCAATACCCTAGGACCTTAGTATCAGAGTATTGTGAGGAGAGTCGAAAGCCGGCGTACATTTCTGGGATTGTCCACTCTCTCCCAAATCCACTGACCTTCCCGAGAATGGAGATCATATTCTTACATTCTCATAAAGCCTCGGTGAGCCTTTCTCATAGTAGATACTTCATAGGCAGTTGCTAATGATTGTCACTGTATCACTGTCGTCCTGTTCATCGATTTGCTCAACCGGGCACCAGTAACATCTCCATTGTGAGATTTGTTCTTACTGTTTTTGGCATAACATCACAGTAGCTTGCCAGGCTCTGCCGTGCAGGCGGGATATTCTTGGTAGCTCGCTGGGCTCTCCAGGAGGGACAGAGGAATCAAACCCGGGTCAGCCACATGCAAGGCAAACGCCCTACCCACTGTGCTATCGCTCCAGCCTAAATTGAAGATATGGAAATGAAATCTGGTACTTTCCTTTTCAGTAAATTTTGATCTATATGTTATCTGTGGGTGCATGTGTTTGTAGTGTAGACAAAGCACTACTTTAGAAATGAAAACCACTTGACCAGTAAGTTCCTATAGACGCAGTGAGTATTGTGCTGTAGTATTTGGGGGGCTGTTAGTGTTTTGGGCGGGGTCTTCACCGCCAGACCTCGTTTCCAGCTGCAGCAGCGGTGTGACAGGTCTGTTCCATCTCTGGGGCCTCGGCTTGTCCGTCTCTGTGTTCCTCCCAGGGTTCCTCTCACTTGTAGTGAGGTGTTTATCTTGTTTTCAGTTTCCAGATCATTTTTAATCCAAGGGGAAACCCTTTTGAGTGGCCTACATTCCTTGAGTTTGATCAGATTGATGAGAATATCAATGGAAAACAAACAGGAAAAGAGTTTGTGCCCACTTGAGTAGAAAAGTGGAAAGAATGATGATATCTTGGTCGAGTCTAGAATTCTTGACTGAAAAATCCTTTCCCCACGGGTTTCCAGTGGTATCACTACATCCTCCTCCGGATTCCGTCTTAGTCGGGAATTAGAGCTTCATTCTTCCTGGTTGTGTGTGTGTGCACCTGGCGTGTGTATGTGTGTGCATGCATGCACATCCTATGTCTCTTTCCTTCTTTTCCTCTCTCCTATCTCTTTTCCTCTCCCTTTGAAAGGTTTTACCACTATCTTCTGTTCCTGGATTTCTAAAATTCCTGATGCCTTTTTTCCATACTAGGAAATCAGGGGCTTGGAGGTGTGGGGGGGGGGGGGGGGAGGAAGAGGCTCCCAAACAGTGCTCGGAAGGCCTGGGGCCCCGCTGGCAGTTCTCAGCCAACTAGACAGCAAGTTTTCAATGTTAGTTTTTTTAAATCTGTCATATTTTTAATTTTGAATGAAACTTTGAATTTTAGTTTTCAGCCTTGTTTGGGTTTTTCTTTCGTTCTTTTCAGTGTTCTTATGTTCCTGATGTTTATAGCCTCCTTATTTGTTTTTAGGACCCAGTTTGTGTTTGTTTCTGTCACTAGAACGTTTCCTGTAATACGTACTTTATCCTTGATCCCTAAAAGACAGTTTGAGGCTCTGTGCCCAGGAATAGAATCTGTGGGCTGGTGTCTATCACTGGAGGGTGGGCAGATATTAAACCATTGTTGGCACTTATTCAGCTTCTCTGTAGGAGGATCTTTCTGACCTCGGCTTGAAGGCTAGCAGCTGACCCGGGTCCTTCCCGTAATTGTGGTATACCGTTTGGTCCTTCCTTGAATATGACCCATCTGAAGCCAGAGGCATAACAGCAGCTCTTTATTTTTTTGGAGTTCTTTCTATATGTAAAGTAAGTTATAAGGAATCAAAAATGGTGGTTGTGTTTTTTTGTTTGTTTGTTTTTTTTGCTTTTTGGGTCACACCCAGCGATCCTCAGGGGTTACTCCTGGTTCTGCACTCAGGAATTACCCCTGGCGGTGTTCAGGGGACCATATGGGATGCTGGGAATCGAACCCGGGTCGGCCGCGTGCAAGACAAATGCCTTACCCGCTGTGCTATCGCTCCAGCCCCTGGTGGTTGTTTTTTAAGCACTTGTATATGTAAAAACAACAACTTGTCTGTGTTGCTGAGGTATCCGTGGGGGCCAATGTAAGTGTGTTTCAGACTCCTTAGCAGGAAACATGCCCTGCTAGTTTGCTCAATCCCCAAAGCAACCACATAGCACTTAGGTATAATACGGTAGTCACTCTATATATTTGTAGAATGATTTAATATCTTGACTATGCAGAAATAACCAAGCAAAGCCATGATTCCTCGAATCAGCGCAATTTATTTTTCCTAGTAAACATCTGAGGTGGGCTATCTATTTGGACTGGCCCCAGGGGTTCATTGCCAAGGCCCACGTCTCCTCTGTGAGGTGATTTTCTTTTCAAAACCGCTGTCTTCCTGGAGAAGCGGCTTTCCCTCGCGCTGCTCTGCCACCTGCCCGGAGTGGGACTCTGCCCCGTACCTGTCAGGAACACACGCCAGCCCCTGGTGCTAAGGCATGCTTCAGACGGGGGCTGGATTTCCGGGCCCCCCTTTCCTTCCAGAATTGGCTCCTTGGAAAACGGTCTCCCCGCGATCTTCCCCCGGGCCTCCAGGAAGGCAGGAGCATCCTTGGTTACAGTCAAAAGTATGACCAGAGGTGGAGCAGATACAAACCAAAGTCAAGTTTGAGCCCGCGGCTTTCCCAGGTGGCTCAGCCATGGTGGCGCCTGAGGAGAGAAACGTGAGGGAAGAGTGTCGAGTGTCCACGAGCTCACACGCTCCTCTGACAACCCAGGGCCTTCGAGTGTGGCCCCGACAGGTGCTGAGTCAGGCCCGAGAGCACTGAGGCTGTGAGTGAAGCCCAGGGGAGTGTGGCCGACAGCATCCGCGGTGCCGTGTTGGACGTCACGAGTGAGCTCACACACCCTCGGTGCAGTGCCGTGTTGCGGGTGTTCAGGGGCCGTGTGTGAGACCGGGATGCAGAGCACTGTCTCACTGCGAGTTACCCAGCAGTTCCCTCTTGAAACCTAGGCCGTTTGGACGTACGGCCTCGTCCTGGGTAGCGCCAGCTGCGAGTCGGCAGATCTGTTCCCCGCGAGGGAACGGGAAGGTGGCTTGAATTCAGCATCTCCGCACCCGCCTTCTTCACTCCCTCTGTCGGGGCATTTGTTATCCTTGGTGCTCGGGAATATGGTGTGTCTCTTGTTCAAGGTTTGCTTCAGCGGTGAAGGCCTTGTGGGGCTTCTTCTTCTGGCCCCCTTCCCGCCCCCCCGTGGCTCCGTGGCAGGCCTGTGCCGGATGCCTCTCAGGTGCTCTAGCTTGGTTGGAGGAGGAAGGGGAGGACGCAAATCCCACTCGGCCTGAGCGCTTCCCGGGTGGTCCCGTGTTTAGCAGCGAAGCGGACGCTGTGAGCGGGGCCTCTGCCGTGTTGTGAGCGCATCCGGGAGGAGCTTGAGAAGGACTGAAGGTGTGAGTGAGAAAGCGAGAGTTCTAGTGCTGAGGACTGAGCAATCAGTGCTGTGTCATCGGGACAGTGAGTCACTGAGCAGAGAAGGCCCCTGCGGGAGCGGAAGCGCGTGCACCCCCATTGCCGTTGAGAACGGGACATGTGGGGAATGGTCAAAGGGCTGGCATGCACGCGTCTCCTTCGGGGGGGCCCCGTCACTGCACAGACACCTCCCAAGCGCGACCCTGGTGGCCTCCAAGCCCCGAACTGCCAGGTCCATACAGCTAAGTCTCCCTAGGAGTATCCCTAGTCCCCACGAGTGTGCTTCGGAGGATCTCCAAAGGGAAAAAAAAAAAATAGGGGCTCGAAGCTGGTGTTTGGCATGAGTCATGACGCACATACTTGGCACATGCAAGGCCCTGTATGCAGTCCTTCCTGCACCGCCAATGAGGCGAGAGAAGGGATTTCATAAATTGCATAAAGGAGAGGCCATCACAGACACCGAGCCACATGGTGTTTGGTCACGGGACGCTTTGTAGATTCTAGACCGTCAGTGGTCCTGGGGCCAGGGGAGGCTCAAGGGTGGAGCCCAAACCTCCCGGCTGAGGCCCTGGGCCTGATACCGGCTCCACAGCCCGGAAGCACTGCTGGGTGTGGCCCCCACGAGAAGCAAAGAGGGAAACACCATCCAGGGCTGTTTCTTATGAGAAATACAGTGAATTTTGTTGCGGTCCAGCCCCTTTGCGTCTGTGAGGTCCATGGTGTGCCCCATCAGTAAATGTGTCATGGATTAGCTCCCCTTGCCCCCCCACCAAAAAAACACTTTTGATCAAGGCTCTGGTCCACACAAACCCCCACCCCCCACCCCAGTGCAGAACTCTAGAAAGATGAGCTAGCTCAGAGTGACCTCGCTCTTCAAGTTGTTATTTGTTTGTTCACAAAGGAAGAAAACTTGTATTTGTTTGGTTTGACACTAGTTGGGGCTACTAAACTCCCGGGGCCTCGATCACCTCCAGGTCCTGGTCCGTGTGGTGTCTTTGAGTGAAGGCCGGCTTACGTGGTAGATGGGTGCCCGGAGGGAAGTAGAGCAGAGCTGAGTCTAGGAAGCTCTCTGTCTTCCCTTCGTATTCTTTCCCGTCAGCTCTTTAGAGAGTTTAAATAGGAAGACGTTTATGAAGAATGCTGATCGGAGTCAGATTGGAACTATGGGGTTTTTTTGTTTGTTATAGTCAAAATAACTAACAGAAGCTTCTTGAACTTGGTTATAACTTCTGTATGAAAAGACGTCATCAAAGGCAAATATTTTATGTTCGGTTTCGGGGCCACACCCAGGGGTGCTCAGGGGCTGCGTCCCAGCTCATTGCTTCGGGGGTCTCCCCTGGCAGTGCTCAGGACCACTTGGCACTAGGGACTGAACGAGGTCTCCTGCATGCAAAGCATGCACCGTCTCCCCAGCCCTAACACTTTATCTTGAACCTTGCTTTCTCTGAGTGAAAAGATTTGCCTCCGTTTGGAGTTTTGTTTTTGTGCTTTCAATCCTTTAAAAAAAAAAAAATTCTGTCAGTTTAGGAATTTCTAAAGAAAATTTTATTTCAGTGCTCAGCGGAGCAAATTATTATATTTCCAAATTTCCCCCTACTTTTGCTG
This sequence comes from Sorex araneus, assembly GCF_027595985.1. Lineage (NCBI taxonomy): Eukaryota > Metazoa > Chordata > Mammalia > Eulipotyphla > Soricidae > Sorex > Sorex araneus. The sequence goes on from NC_073311.1 coordinate 47,508,963, forward strand.
CCATGGCCATCGCGGAAGGAAGAAGTGGAGTCCTTTGATGTGTGGGGGGAGCGATCTATCACTTCCCTGAAAGAACATTCTCAGTCTCTCATGTGCAAAAGGATTACCTCCAACAAAGGTCCTGCAGATCACGGACCCGGGCAGCAATACCAAACAGTGTTCCTAAGGAGAGGAAAAACTGTATTTGAGCAAGAGTGTTTGTCCTGGCAAACAGAAGCGTTTTAATAATCACAAATCTGAGGTAATGGCATACACGCCTCGTTATCGCCCCGAAATCCTCAGTGAGTTTAAGCAGAGTGATGGCAGCTTTTGTTTTATGATAGGAGCGTGGTCTTCTCAAATGCCTTTTTATTTTTTTTTTCATGGATGGTTCTGGTTTGGCTGTCATTGGCCCAGAAGGATGACACTTTTATGGCCAAATTATTCGGAAGACATATCTTTAACCCTCTCTTGTTCAGCTTACACTCCTCTACTCAGGTTTCCTGCCTCCATTTTTGCATTAATTAATGCCGCTCGTCCTGCTGAGTTAATTTATTGATTTTCACTGAACGTTTACTAGAAGAAAATAAGACTTCCGCTGACTTTCCCACACAGTAAGGAGTTCTGACTCAACAGGTAGACAGAGACCGTGGGAAAGCGTTAGTCCGTGTAACCAAGAGGAAAGTTCCCGAAGCTCTTCAGTTCAGAACTGTGCTCTCCCCAGGCCGGCACGCGTGACTGCCATTTTCTGTGTTACGTTTCTGAGACTCGAGAGGCTGAAGTCGCTGATTTAAAATAATAAAAACAACCGCTCGTACTCATGTCTCACTTGAGACTGACTAAAATCCTCTGTGCTCCGTAGCTTCAAAGTCTGGGTGTGTTTGGCTCCCTGCTCTGCCTGATCTGGCTGGAATGAGCTGCTAGCAGGCGGGGTGATGGGCCCGCGGAGCCAACAGCGTGAGCCCAAGATAAGGTGTCTGATGCCAGATGATGCTTCAGAGTTGGAGTTTCAGTGAAGTTCTGACCGTGCTTACTTGAACGGTAGAATCAGGGTGATGGTGCTCACATAAAATGCCTTGTTGTAAGAATTTATTTAATTTGGGTTTTTTTGTTTCTTTCTTTTTTTTTTTTTTTTTTAAGAACAAACTTTGGTCTTTGGTAACTAGCCAGTAACCCCCTGACCTTTTAGTAAATATCAAACTGAAGCTTTGAAATTAGGGTGTTTAGTGTTTTATGGCCCAGAATAAAAATCTCCAATTCTGTTTCCAAATAGTGTAGCCTCCGCTCATTTTATTAAGCTCTTGACACATTCAGCCATGTGTATTTTGTAAAGTTCCTATGGTTATTGTTTTACAATAGCTGCTTCCAGAAGCATTGTAAGGGTTTCAATTAATCAGCCCTTTGTGCGCCTCAGACTATGCAAATTTATCACATCAAACCATTCAACTGCTCATGGGAAAGCCATGTAAAAACGGCATTGTCTTCTAGCGCCTCCCCTCATTTAGAGTGATGTTTTAATAAGAAAGCTAATCAAGTTTTCTTATGCATTATTTATTTGTTAACATGTAAGGAAGAGCCGAATTAAAATTATGTCAACCGGGATATGGCAAGTGAAGTGATAGATCTGGAAGTGATTCAAGGACAGAACAAAGCTCATATGATTCAACAGTTTTCTCTTCCCCAGCCCCCTTGGGATTATTTAAGGTGATGGTGGAGAAAGAAAAGGTTAATTCAATAACTGGAAGGGGTGGAGGGAAGGAAGAAAGGAGTCGCCACCTGTGCTAGCCTTTGCAGTTTTGATTCTAAGAATCAGACATTTCTGAATGTATAAAGGCTTATGGAGATGAGTTTATTCAGAGCAACCGCATTTCTTGTTTAATGCAAACAGTCGGGCTTGCAAACATCTCTCCGATTCTTTGCCCCCCCCTTACCCTTGCATTCACCGGCAGTAAACTGCTCTCCGCTCAGAATCCACAGCTGAGAAGTCCCTGTGAAGTGCTCAAGTTATTCGAGACCCGATGTCCTGCTGATGGTAAATGGTCTCTGCAGCCCAGCCCTGGGAGCCCCTTTTCCTCCTTTTCAGCCAACATTAGCGAAACTGCAACGACTCCTCCTGTTCATTAAGTTGGTCTCCTTTGCTGTGCTAGTTTGCTTCCTGCTGAGAGTAATTAGGTTTCTTATATAATAATAATTCCTTGTATTTAGATGCTGCTTTTATCTAAAGGGCCTTAAAGTACCTCTCAGACGTTAGCTCATCTGTTCTCGGAACACAATTGCCGCAGGAGATAAGTGCTAATTATTCCCATTACAAAGACCCAACTAGTAAGGCTCACCAGAAAATGGGGCTTTCTCCCCAAGGCAGCGCTTTCTCCATTAAACAGCAGAGAGTCAAATCAAGGGCACCCGATGATTCCTTGCTCCCTTAACTCTCCTCATGGGAGAGCGTCCTGGGGGGTGGGGGGCGAGCCACCCCCAGTCATGCAACTCGGGCCTTGCGGAGTCATCTGTACCTTCTTTGGCCCCCAGCCCTATGCCACAGGGAAGTCGCCGCATCCTTTCCCCCTTCCTGTGGAGCGGGTGAATGGCCTTACCTCCCAGCACCTGTGGCAAGTGAGCGTGGCCCCGCCTGCACCCTGCTCTCACTCCAGTGCTCTGCTCTGTACGTGTGGGATCACGGCGGGCTGCTCCTGCAGAGAAGCAGGAACCTCTTCGCTTTCCCAGCAGGCAGGTGGATCTGCTCGGGCGGCCTGCTCATCCGGGGGCGGGGGGCGGCGGGGCAAGGCCCGGAGACCCCTCTCTCCCGAGTTCCCGCCACAGCGCTGGGCCCCGGCAGCCGCCGCCTCCCTCAGAGAAGGATGAGTAACACTACACACATCCACCCCGCGTGGTGAGTCGAGTCCAACCGCGGTTACGCAGAGAAGGCGGACTTGCTAAATAAAAATCTCGTAAAAAAAAAAAAAGCTAGTGTGATATTAAAATGAGGCCTGGCTGTCAGCAGCGTAGAAACCATTTGCTCGCCAGTTCTCACACCGGCTTCGCAGCCAGCAGCTCCGCACGAGGCTGTCCCCGCCATCCCCTGCCGCTGCCACCGGCTTTCCTGCCGTGAGAGGGAGGGGACGCGGCTGCGGGCGCTTCTCCCTGCCGCCTGCCGTCCTGCCGTGGGTGTGGATCAGGTTTTCTTCTATAAAGCGAAAGCGATCCGTTGTACACAAAGCAAAACAACACCAAAAAACTTGGTTTTACAAGAATGGGGGGGGGACGGGGAAGGAAATGACACTTGACCAGGTCAGTTGCTGTTTACACTTACAGATGCTTTCTAAAACGCTAAGTGATGCGTCTGCCCTGCTAAGACCACAGCGCCCAGGCTCTGGGGGGACTGCCGTGGCCGGGACGGCCCCGTCTGAGTCTGCTTTCTGTCCCCTCCGCTCCTCGAGGGCCTTCGGGCCCGGGATTAAGATGGGTGTGATGGAGTATTTTGTCGACCTGCTGTACTCTTGCTTTCTATGCTCCAGCTCTCCCCTATAACCTTTCTCCAGTTGTTGACGGGGCCCCCCGGGCAGCCCCGGGGCAGCGGACTTGTGATGTAATCCCGGCTGGCCCCTCCGAGTGTGGTAAATGTCGCGGCTAAGCGGGTGTATTTGCATTTCCCTGCCAGGAGGTTGTGCTATAAACAATGGGGTTGAGACACCAGCATGAGCTGGGGGATGAAATTTTATTTTAAAATCTGAAATGCTGTGTAAGCATTCAAGGTACGAACTCGTAATTGTTCCCCAACAGCTTCCATTAGATATGGTTTATTTGTAGTCCATCCTCTTTTCAAGAATCCAGGCGAGTGTTAGCACAGTGAAGCGTACTGCATATCATTTACATTTTAAGATCAGCAGCCCAAGAAAATTTAAACTTCCAAGAGTTTACATTTGGGGGAGAGAAGTTATGCCTCTGTCCTAGAAAAAAAAAAAAACACAGTTCAGGTTTTTTTTTCTTTCTTTCTTTTATTCAACAATAAGAAACCTTTCCACTTTGGTTAAAGAATTTGAACAATTTTGAAACAGAGAAATAACTTTTTAAAAAAAAAAGTCTGGTTCTAAGAGAATCTCTTCTCCCCGCCCCCAGTGAATTACAAACTTTTAAAAATCATCTGTCTTATTTGAGATTCGCGATCATCACATTCTGTCTAAATATTTTGTTTTAACTTCTAAGCTCATTATGGCTTCTTTGTGTTAACTTGTATTAAAATCTGTCAGCTATGACTGGTCTCATAAGCACAGTCAGCGGACCAGAATAAGTTAATTATTTACTTGTGTCACTAGTGCTCTTCATCTAATGAAATGCACAGCTGTGTTAGATCTGCAGTTGGATGTGTAGCCCCCATTGTTCCGCAGTCAGCAGAGGGGAGAAGCCGCAGTGATGGAGAGCTCTCAGTTCTTTCTGCTGTTCTGGCTTTCTGTGTCGATTTCATGGATCTTTTATCATTCACTTTCACACAAAACAAACAACACAGGGCTGTCTGCTATGGGAACCATCTTGGCATATAAAAGGGTTTTCAGAGCCTAAAGTAATTTTAAGTTAGCGAAGATTTAATTTTTGGCTTACAGGTGCCCTCGATTCAGCCTCGACCGAAGCGGTTCCTATAATGGAATGAGAAACGAAATCCGAAGGTTACTTAGAATGGACTTTCAGCTCAGTATCAGAAAAAGGGCCGATGAGAAAATAAGTGTGTGTGTGTGTGTGTGTGTGTGTGTGTGTGTGTGTGTGTGCCGTGTCTTCCCCCCCCCCCCCGACATAAGGAAGTGTTAGTGTATAAACACTCATCAGATTTCAGACGGAGATAACAGAAATTCCAATTTCAGGGAACAGAGCATCGCTTTCGTTTTAATGGCAAAATTGAGTTAAATTTGCTGGGTTGAATTTGTCAGCAGAAATGGAGAGGCAAGCTCGGAATCGTCCCTCCTCGCTGGCCGCTCACTCCGCGGGGGCGAGCCTGCCGCCCCTCCTGGGCTTCGCGCCACCTCCTCCTCCTCTGGGGACAGGCACTTCCTCCCAGGGGACCCGGCAGCCCCCTGCAAGCGAGCACCGCCGAGGGGGCGCCCAGGTTTGGCTTCGGTTTTGTTTTTAACGAACGTTCGCAGCCAAACCCTCCACCTCCTCTCGGGCAAGTGACATTCTCACCCGAGCCTGTCCCAGCACCGGCCTCTTTAGGGATTGCTGGGCGCCTTTTTTTTTTTTTCTCTTCCTTTCTTTCTTTTTTCTTTCTTTAACATTTTGTTCCCTGCTAAACAATGTTGTTGTCGGTGCACCTAGATTTACAAGTTGATCTCTTTCAAAGTCAGCTTCCCAGCAGCCCCAGTGTTTTGTCAGATAATTTCAGTGTGGACAAAATGTATTTGGGGAGGGAAGAAAGAAGAGGGTCACACACTGCGTGATTTAAATCCTAACGCCTTGTAGCTGAATTCAAAATAAAGTAAACTGGGCAATCGCTTCTGTCCTTCATGTACGCATATGTTCTCTCTAACAGTCTCATTTCAGCCAGAACCAGCTGACGCCCCTCCGTGTTCTAGAGTTCAGCTTCAGAAACCTAATTGCCAGGGCGCTGGCAGCCTCTAGAAATCAGAACAGCAATAACTAATGTAGCACAGGCAAATAGCATTCCTTTTCCTCTAGACGATTGGGGATTTTAACACATCACACACATTTTTTTATTTTAGCCTAGCTTGAGTAGTTAAGTAGGATTCAAGTTGAGAGATTAAAAACTTGAGAGCGGCTTCTTTTGCAGGGACAGAGAGTCTAGAACTTCATATATGCAAAGAGAAAAGTAATTTTCTTACTAAATATAGAAGCATATTTTTTTTTCTTACTCCCATGTCATCATCCTACATTAGTTTTCTGATTTGAGATTATGTTCATTGTGGCTAGCAGTATAGATTCTACCTTTCTCCTTCCAAGAAAAAAAAAAAAGTCTGAAAATTTAAAACCTATTTAACACAGCCCGCCCCGCCCCCCGTGTTCGAATAATGTTAATGTAATAAAGTACAGTTAATTTAAGAGTGTATTAGTATGCACAGAGTTGGTAGTTTGTTTTTGTTCTGTTCTCATTCTTAGAATTCCATTTCTAATTCTAGCCCTTTCCTCCCCCCTCGAATGGTTTGGCATTTACTTTTCTTGTTGAACTTTACAACTTCAATCAAAGATCACTTTTCTAATGTGTTAGAAGCCATTAGAATCCAAATTCCTTCGGGCAGTTGAGGCCCAGCCAGGGACGCGCTGGCGGGAATCCCCCAGCAGCCGGCCGGCCGTCATCGGTCAGCGTCCAGCCCGTTAGCACATCCGCCCCGCGCGCGAGAATTGTCACCGTTCTCCAAAGCCACTTTTAAATTCACCCACGTCCCGTCAGTTCGGATGGGTGACCGGAGAGATTGGGTGCTGGGATTTGGTTGTGGCCTGTGGCAGGTCACCAGCCAGCTGACGAGGGACAGATGTTGCTGATGTTGACAGAAAGAAGCGGTGGAAATGCTGCCAGGGGCCCGGCAGAGTGGCTGCCCGTCCGTCTCCGAGGTCAGGGCCGCTGGTGTCTGCTTGCCAGCGATCGATCCACGGGTCCGCAGGGCCTTCCCCCGGGCGGCCTTCTTAGCGCCTCGCCTGGCAGGATTACCGAGACCCGCTTTTGTTGCCCACGGGGGCAGGTTCTGGGGGCGTGGGACTGGCGAGCACGGCGGGGGTCCCCAGCAGAGCGCTCTGTCCCTCCTGCCTGCCAGTTTGCCTGACACGGCACAAAAATCTCTCTCTCCCGCAGGTGTTTGTGGCCTGATTGTCCCGCAGGAGGACATGCCGTTCTGTGACTCTGGCATCTGTCCGGACATCATCATGAACCCGCACGGCTTCCCCTCTCGGATGACGGTCAGTTTCTGTGTGGCAGAGGACCCTGAAACTGATGCTCGGGAAGGGTGACGTTTATCCCCAGGTCCCGGGCCCACTCTACGGGGGAACATGGGGGCACGGGAGGCCCAGGCTGAGCCGTCCACAGCTGCCTCCTGTGGTTCTCGACTCTCGGTCCGTCACAGAGGTCGGGAAGGAAATGGTGAGGGACACAGGTCCAGGTCACATGTGTCAGGGAGCGTTAAGAGCAGGAGAGGTGCTGTGACTTCCTTCGTGGCTGTCATTAATAACAGCAGCGGCCTCGTCACCTTGGGGGAAGCAGGCCGGCACTGGGCCAGCGAGAGAATTCCTGCCCCTCCAGAGAGCACTTTCTTACTCGGTCACCTCTCGCAGGTGGGCAAGTTAATCGAGCTGTTGGCTGGCAAGGCCGGGGTTCTGGACGGCAGATTTCACTACGGTACAGCGTTTGGAGGCAGCAAAGTGAAGGACGTGTGTGAAGACCTCGTTCGCCATGGTTATAACTACCTGGGGAAGGACTATGTTACATCTGGCATCACAGGGTAAGTGTGAGGAAGGTATGTTTGTATTAGACATACACCTGTATGTGCATATTCACGCACACATACCTTATATGTGCAGCCTTAAGGTACACAGTTGGTTCTGTGTTTGTTGGGGCCACACCTGGTGATGCTCAGGGCTGACACCTGACTCTGCTCAGGGATCACTCCTGGTGGGGTTTGTGGGGCCGGGTGGGGTGCTGGGGATCATGCCTGGGTTAGCTGCATGCAAGGCCAATGCCCTACCCATGGTGCCGTAGCTCCGGTCCCAATAAATAGTTTTATTCCCTCAAGAAATCGGATACAGGGCTGGGAAGAGAGCTGAGAAAACCAGAGCATAAGTCGGTGGGAGTCCTGGCTCCATTCCCAGCGCCCCCCGGTCATCGAAACATTGTCAGGACAGCCTCAAAATCAAATCACTTAAATCTGTATAAAATACAAGGTGCTGGTTGTCATTTGAGGAGTCTTGTGTCCTGGTGAGGTCATCACGGGTCAGGGCTGAGCCTCACAGGCTCATGTGGCATCTGACAAGCCCGGAGTCCAGTCCCCAACACGGCACCCCTCCACTCACCTCTGCTGCAGGTGGGGTCCCCAGTTTTTATTTATTTATTTTTTATTTTTTTTGCTTTTGGGGTCACAGCTGGTGCTGCACAGGGGTTATTTCTGGCTCTGCACTCAGGAATTACTCCTGGCGGTGCTCAGGGGATCATATGGGATGCTGGGAATCGAACCCGGGTCGGCCACATGCAAGGCAAACACCCTACCCACTGTGTTATCGCTCCAGCCCCCAGGGGATCCCCACTTTTTAAAAAGAAAAGATTTCACTTACCAAAGTGTGATCTCTGTGTCGCTTTTAAGGAGCATGTCAGTTGTATGCAGTGTATTTGCTCTGTGGTGCCAGGGCTCTCCCTCAGGGCCTCTCGGGTGAGGCGTGTGCCCTGCTCCCGGGCCACCTTCCCCGGCCCAGCCTGGCTGCACCTTGTCAAGGGTTTCCCTTCACTGTCGATCAAAGCGGCGAGTATCAGGTCACTGCTGCTCTGAAGCCTGACGCCTGGCTTTTGCTTGTTCACTCACTGAAAATGTGCTACACTCCTACCGCGTGCCAAGCACGGGGTCGTTAACCTGAAACAAAACCAACACTGGAGCTCAGCGTCTAGGTTTGTCACTAGATATTGAAGAATAACGACCCAAAGGCAACTTCTCAGCGGCGCCTACCATGGCCCAGCGTCACCCATTTCCTCCCTCTCTTTCCTCCGCGGCAGTCTTCATTATCAAGTCGATGATGCGGTGATATTCTCCCCGGCCCCCGTGCCTCCCGCAGGAACGTGACAGAGTGGACAGTCGCCATGCTCTTCTGTGTTCTGTCCAGGTCCCAGCACTGGACGCACAACAGGCAGGCAGAATGTATTGGCTGAATGAATAGCTCTCAGTGAAATAGATACAAGGACTAAGAAGATCCGTGTTGAGTAGGAAGGGAGATGTTTCAGCCGAGGGGGCGGAAGAGGCCAGCCCCTTTGAGGAGGGCCTCCTGGGGGAAGTGTTGAACACCAGAGGGGAAAGGTCTTGGGAGTTAAGGGAACTGGAAGAGGCCAGGCTGGCTGCAGGGCAGTGAAGAGGGCAGGTGTGTCCTGCAATGAGGGGGCGGGGGGGACAAATCGCCCATCGGGAAGGGCGGAGCTTTGGAGCTTGGTTCATCCACAGTTTCGAAGGAGCTTGATTCACACAGTGTCAAAGGAACTGATCAGCTGTGTAAAGAACATACTTAGATATTTTGTGACAGAGAAAACTTTGGGGTATAGTGCTTATGCTGTTCATCTGAGGTTGGTTATGGGGTTTCCCCCACCCCACCCCCGTTAACTTCTCTGACTTTATCTCTGTCTTCGGGTTTCTTTTTCTTTCGGGGTTACCCTCATTTGTGCTCACGGCTTACTCCTGGTTCTGTGTTCGGGGATCATTCCTGGCAATGTTCAGGGAACTTATGTGGGGCCAGGATCAAGCCGGGGTCGACCATGTGCAAGGCAAGCGTCTTCCTAGCTACGCTGATCGCTCCGACCCCTCCCTGCCCGCTGCACCTGATCTCTCCCATTCTTTGTTCCATTCTCATTGTAGTTGTACTGATGTGCTTACAATAGGCTTAACCTACGCGTCTCCGATATAAAAAAGAATTTCAGTATCTCCACCTCCATCAAAGTGCCAGAGACTCTCTACTCCGCCCCTGTTGTTACTTCTGAGTCTTTAGAGGTTTTAATCACGCACAACACCAGTGAAAGTCAACATGGGATTATCTGAGAATAAGAGTTTGATTTTAGTGCTGCGGGTAGGCTAGCCGGATAGGATTGGAATGGTTAGAGTAAGCGCTTTGGAAGATGGCTTCTCCAGACTACAGTGTACGTTCCTTTCGGTGGACCATACTTGAGAAGTTTTATAAAATGACATTATAGATAAAGAGTGGTCATATTGTACTATGTGTGTCAAATAAGCATATATATCTTTTTAACTTACAGTGTTATAGAGTAATTAAGCTAGCAAGAAAATAGGGTGAGAAAAGAAAAAAATTGGAAAACTGGTGAATTGCATTTTTAGAATGGTGCATTTCCAGAAGGACTCCCTTTCGAAAAACGCAGTTGTCATCGCTGAACTCATTATCTTGGTCTTGGCTTCTCCACCCAGCAGGTTCCCAGACTCACTTAATGAATGTGGGGGCCCTTGCTGGACATCCTCTTACTCAGAGACAGAGGCGGACCCGCCTTCTTCCTGTCCGTAGCTCTAGGCTCTCTGTCCCCCCTGCCCCTGGGTCCCATTTTGTGTTTTTATTTCTTTGCCATTTATCTCAGCGGCAGTGTCTGAGAATCACTAACTTCCGAGTTCAGTGTTCCTTAAAACGTTCCGCTAATGCAGCCACCAGCCGCCCTCACCCCTCCTGACCGCCTTGAGCTCCGCCAAGGCACATTGCACGTGGCTTGACTCAGTTGATGGTGGGATGGCAGCAGGCGGTGAGTTCCTGAGCACCACGGGGGAGTAGAAGCATTTGTCACGAGCGCCGGGAAGAGCCTTGACCTGGACACTTTGCTGTATAAGCAGGAGGCTCAGATCAGGAGGTGGTGGGTGTGACCGCCAGGTAGCAGCTAGGACGAGAGATGGTTTCCCCTGATGCCGGGCCCAACTGCCCGGGAGCACGCCGCTGTGCGTCTTCTCGGAATCTGGCTGTGCATAAACCCGCAAAACGGCTCAATGGCCGCAAAGGCCTTTGCTGTATTCTGAGGTGTGGTGTTTGATGGGGATCACTCACTTCCCGGGGTGCGCAGGGAGCCACCCGGTGTCCTGGGAGGCACGTGCTCCAACACCCTCACTCAGCCAGAGAGCACCAAACGCTGTCACAGGCCTCTGCCACGTGTCATGCTTCCTTTGCTCTTTCGAAGCTTCCTGCTGGGCGCACCTACTTGGTCGGAACTGTCCCGCGCCTCGGGGAGGGCCCTGTCCCGCGCCGTCTGTCCCGCGCCGTCTCTCGCCGGCTCTTCATTGAGTCTCTCTCCCGCTGCCCGAGTCTCTACCTTACAAACAGGGACTGTAACATCGCCTTCCCCGGTCAGCGCGTGGGTTAAGTCACGGGTTAAATGATGCTTGGCAGAGCCTTCCTTCCCTTTGAGGCACTTGACCCAAAAAGAATTTTAGAAGTGTGGATCCCATGGTTGCTTTTGTTCCCGTCTAAAGGAAAGATGCCGAGGCTCTGAAGTCATCACTCTCTTTTAAAGAGCTTATACCCAGTTTCCCGAAAGATTGGAGCAATTCTGTAGCACCTTTCCGGAGTAACCAGTCCTGTGCCAGAGCCACGGTGACAGAGAGACAGACTTGTACATATTCTGCAGATTCTCTTCCTGTGGGAAAGTGTCAGGAATTACAGAAAGCTGGTAAATGTAATTTCTATGACACTTAGGTGGTGACAAGTCTCTGAAGGAATAAAACCATGGTATTTGAGATGTTGCTGGGCTAGGTGGAATGTGGCTTTGCACGAGGTGATCAGGGACAGTTCTGTGTGAGGAGATGAGGGTTTGAGAGAGTCGTGTGGATACCTGGTGAAACAAAGATGTTTCAGGTGAAGCTGGCAGTGCAAAGGCCCTGAGGCAGGTACCAAACTTGCTCCTTTTGAAGAGCATGAAGAAGCCATTGTTGCTCAAGCCAAATGAGTGTTGGGGAAAGGGAACAGGGAGTGAATCAGAGATGGGCAAGGACTAGGAGTGTTCGGTCTTTGGGCAGTGATATGAAATTGAAGCAATACAGATTGAGCATGACAGAAAAAGCACTGGGAATTCTGAGCAGAAGCATGACTAGCCGTGACTTATATTTTAGAAGGAAGCACCTGGCTTGTATGCAGGAATACATTATTGAGAGTCACGAGTGGGAGCAGAGGAGCATCTTGGTAGTCCAGGCCTGAGAGGATGGGGACCTGCCTCGGGTATAGTAGAGAGGGACCATTCTGTCCACGGCCCTTCTCAGCTTATTTTTTAAGTCAGCAGTGCGTCTTTTTATGTGCTCGTCCTCCCTTTTACGTTTCAGACCTTTTTATGTTTTCATTCACTCAGAGTCACTCTCACCGTCCCAGTCATAAAACTGTTTATAAATGGGGGCTGGAGCGATAGCACAGCGGGTAGGGTGTTTGCCTTGCACGTGGTCGACCCGGGTTCGATTCCCAGCACCCCATATGGTCCCCTGAGCACCGCCAGGGGTAATTCCTGAGTGCAGAGCCAGGAGTAACCCCTGTGCATCGCCGGGTGTGACCCAAAGAGAAAAAAAAATACTGTTCATAAGCAAACAAGGGTCTGCCCAGAGAGCCCTAGGAAAGGTTCCCTCCTTCCTCTCCTCCCACCCTACTTCCTTCCCTCCTTCCCACCCTCCCGCCCTAAACTTGATGGAGAACCTGTGAAAGAGCTTCCATGCTTTGTGTACAGTCTCTTAGCCGCGGACTCTGCCTTTGTTTCAGTGAGCCGCTGGAAGCCTACATCTACTTTGGCCCCGTGTACTATCAGAAGCTGAAGCACATGGTGCTGGACAAGATGCACGCCCGGGCACGGGGCCCTCGAGCCGTCCTCACCAGGTAAGAGGAAAGAGCGTACGAACGGAATGGCTGGCGGGGCCTGAGCATCGGACAGCAGGGAGGGCGCTCGCCTTGCATCTGGCCTGCCTGGGTTTCATTCCGGCACCCCGTGTGGTCCCCTGAGCCGTGCCAGAAATGACCCCTGGGCACTGCCAGGTGTGGCCCCGAAACAAAAAGAATCGCTAATGCAGTTGGCAGTTGCATGAAGTCTGCTGTGCATTTCTTAGTATCGTAATAAGCAAACCTGATACAATTTCTTCCCCTGAAATGGCCAGAATCAGGGGGAGCACAAGCATCGTGTGTCTAATTCTCACGAAGAAATAGCCGCCAGCTCAAGGTCACTTCCTTATGGGAGAACAAAGTCGCCACAGGGTCTTGCCAGCAGTTTCCCTGAGCTCCAGTTCGTAACTAGGGTCCCTCCTGAGAACGTTCATGTCCAAGAGTGTCAGCAGCCGCTGTGTTTGTGCGCGTCCGTGTTGCTGTTGCTTGTGGTGGTGTTGTTGGACCCGCAGACCTCTCCAAACCGACTCCAGGAGGTTCGAGTCCCTTCGCACCCTGCTCTCGGGGCAGCCTCAGCTCCAAGCACAGTTTCTGTGTGGTGACCGGGTCCAGCTGCCGGGAAAGAGAACTCACTCGTCCTGAGCTTCACACGCCGTGACATGCATCACCCCGTCGCAAGGCCTGCTCTGGGGCACCGCCTCTCTCTCGAGCACCAGTCCTGTGCCACAACCACAGTGACAGCCATGTGACCGCACCTGGAGACATTCGGGGACATTACACCAGAGAGGCAAGCTCCTTCCTGGCAGAGGCGGGAACGGTTGTGAAATACCCTCAGTGCACAGAGCAGCCCCACCATAAAAAGTTACCCTTGTGGGGGGTAAGGGGGCATTGGCAGGAGAAGGGAACAGCCTCGGAGCCAACTGGACACGAGAGGGGACCTAGCGCTGCCTTGTCCCCTGCCCTGAGCCTCAGAGCACTTGGCTTCGGCGTCTTTCGTCTCTGAAGTGCAGACGGCAGTGCCAGCTTCACAGTGAAACCAGGTGTTAGAGTGGTGCCCGGCCGAGCAGTGCTCCGTGACTCGCCGCTTCTCTCCCCACCTCCCCCGAGGGCTGCCCGGCTGCCACGAGCAGGGGGGAGGAGGCGAGCCGCAGCTGCCCCTGTTGGGCCTGGCGGCCGGCTGTGAAGCAGGGAGGGGGGTCGGTGCCGGAATCCCCTCGCCTGAAAGCTGAGCAAGTCACACTTGTGGAGACGACGTGGCTAAGATGGCAGACGAGCGGAGAGAAGCGGAAGAGGCCCTCCTGGATGAGGGTATCTGCCCTGAATGCTGGCTGTCTGGAACTTCCGCTTCACTTACAGCATCCAGGAGTGCTTTCATAGTAGCAACCCTCCACGCCCCTCCAAATCTTGCTCTGTGCCGTTGAGAGTTACTAGCTTAATAATATCGTAGTGTATTTGTGTGAAGATTTCTTGGAATGCCTTTGTCTGTAGTCAGCGCATGGTCGGACCCTGCGCTCTGTCCGGGCGGCTCTGCTGGAAGAGGCCTGCCCGGGCACTGCCAGTCCCGCAAGCCTGAGACGGCTTCTCCACTCACAGGTTACCACCACGGGTGTGCATTCTTTTCTGTGTTTTATTGTTTCGTTGAGTCACCGTGAGATACAGTTGCAAAGTTGGTGATGATAGGGTTTCAGTTATTCAGTGTCCCAGTACTGGTCCCCTCGCCGTTTTGCATTTCCCACCAGTGTCCTCAGTTTCCCACCCATACTCCATCCCCACCTGCCTCTGTAGTAGGCGCTCACGTACTCTCTCTCTCTCTCCCTTTTCCCCTCCCTCCTCCCCTCCCCCTCCCCCTTCCCCACCTCTCCCTCCTTTTGGGCATTAATGTTTGCAGTTCAGATACTGAAAGGTTCTCATGTATATCCTACTCTCAGTGCTCAGTTCTTGTCCGGAGAGGTGGTTTCTGTTACTGTCTTACCGGTCCCTTCTCTGTCCTCCCTGCCCTTTGCCCGACGACACTTGTGCAAGCTTCCAGCCATTGCTGGTTGTGCATTCTGGTCTATTTTCCCATTTTCATGTGTGTGTTTTCTTTCAACATAATCACCTGCAGCCGACCTGGGTTCTACTCCTGGTTCCCCATATAGTCCCCCAAGCACCGCCAGGAGTGGTCCCTGAGCACAGAGCCAGAAATCAGCCCTGAGCACGGCCAGGTGTGGCCCCCAAACAAATAACCTAAACTTAAGTCGATGACCCATTGCAGCTTGGAACAACAGCTGGTCAGAGTTTACCTGTGCCTGCGTGCAGGCTGTTTATGCCCTTCACCGTACTTTCAAGAGGCAGGAGTAACAGATTCCAGGACACTGGATAAAAGCAGAGAGAGGCTCTGGCCACCCGCTCAGGCTCCCAGCAAGGAGTCCGACTCCCCAGCAAGCCAGCCTGGGAGCTCACTTTGCATTTCCATTTTTTCTTTCCTTTTCAAAAAAAAATAAAAATAGATTCGTGTCATCGGGATCTAGGTAGGGTTGCCTGGCTTGTTTTGGGAAATTCTCATTTTTCGTGAGTCACTGGGCTCTGGATTATTAATCTTTCAGGCTCGGCATACCCCTGGCGCGGGGAATCCTTCCCGCCGGCCCTGCCTCCCTTCGGTGGGATGCCCATGGTTTGTTCTTGATGGGAAGACTGAGTGCGACACAGCTCTGCGTGGCTCCGGGGCCTGTCTGGGCCAGGCACTCAGTGCCCTGGGATAGACCAGCCGGCTGCTTCCGCATCACTTCTTCCGCTTCTTTGCATTTTAAAGGTTTTTTTTTTTTTCGTGGGGGGGCATCATTTGCTTGTTTTGTTTTGGGGCCACCCTCACCCCCCACCCTGGTGCTCAGGGATTACTCCTGGCCCTACACTCAGGGATCACTCCTGGCAGGGTTCAGGGAACCCTCTGGGGTGCCGGGGATCTGACCCCAGGTGAGCCTCACAAGGCAAATGCCCCGGCCTCTGGGCTGTCACTCTGGCCTTTAAAGGCATTTCTTCGTAGTAAAACTCTTCCCTAGAAACCTGCCAGTATCTGTGTCCTGTGGGACCTGGGTTTCCTCCATGATCTTTGCTACCCAGTTTATCTGCTCTGAAACAAACGTCTCTGGAAATGCCAACGTTCTCTCTGATCTTGAAGACCACACGCGCCCCATAATGACGGTGACTGGCGCCGTTAGTTGCTGTCCCCGCTGCTTCAGATGACTCTGCGTTCCATTCGTTTCAGTGTAGAACACTTTCGTTGTCAGTTAGTGGTAATAGTCGAAGCCCGGGTGCTGCTGCCGTCTCTTCTGCCCTCCGTGCCCGTTACAGACGCGGCTGGGCGCTGCGGGCCAGCGTCTGCTCCCGGCCGCTGCCTGGGAAGTGGCTTGAGTCCGCGGAGTCCCGTGTGGAACCCGCGCCCGTAGTCGGCGGCGCCTTGCTGTGCTTCCCGTAATCATCGCACCTTTGTCTGCTTTGTTCTAAAGGCAGCCCACTGAAGGCCGGTCTCGCGATGGTGGTTTGCGTCTCGGAGAGATGGAACGTGACTGTCTAATCGGCTACGGAGCCAGTATGCTTTTACTGGAGAGACTAATGATTTCAAGTGATGCCTTTGAGGTGGATGTCTGTGGGCAGTGTGGACTTCTGGGATATTCCGGCTGGTAAGTGGATACCATATGTCTCTCGTTCCCCCCTGGCCTCTTAAATCATCGCTCGGGACTCAACTCTGGTCCTGCCCACATGTTCTCCCACCTTCCCGTCCACACATTCCTCAGATTGGGGATGTCTGTCTCTCTGCTGAGTTCTGCTTTCCACGCTGACTTTAAATGCCTGGGGAGCACATACTTAACCTCCTTTAAAGTATTTATCCCGAGGATCTTTATTTTGGGGGAGCAGGGGGCCGTGAGATTTGGTCCACACCCAGCCCTGCCCAGGGCTTACTTGCTTTCTTCTGGGAGGGCTCGGGGGTCCGTCTGGGGCCCTGGGGATTGAACCTGGGTCGGCTGCTGCAGTACAGTCTCTCTGGCCCTGTCCCACGGCTCTGTGATGACACTGTGGAACTCCCAGCAGACTGGCTGTTGGCTGTGTGACCTGTGTCCCTTCAGCCTTAGAAGCCTGAGCATGTCAGGTGCCCTTTATTGCCGTGCCAGGTCCTAGAGCAAAATGGGGAGATCATGACTGGGCCCCCGACCCTCGTCTGTGCCCGGGCCAGTTATGCCACACTCACTCCGGAGCGCCCGTGGCCGCAGACGCGGCCCGTGTCTCATTCACTCAGCAGGCGTGTCGTGAGAAGCTGCAGAGTGCCCGGCGCTCCACACGGCCCTGAAAACTCACTTGCTGCTCAGTGACTGCCCCCCACCCCCGCCCCCGGGCCGCCTACCCCCCAGTCTGTCAGAATCACATTCTGTCTGTCGGCCTGTGCGTCTTCAGCCCGGGACCTGGCGCATGCTTCACGGGACAGTGTCCCTCAGCTTTCCTGAGCCTGTTGATGGAGGCTGGCCAGGAGATGCATGAATTCATGACGTCTGTCCTTCCTAGAGTTGAGCACGCATGTCGCCTGCGTGGCCTTCCTTTGCTTATGTAACCAGCACCTGTCCTGCTCTGCCTCTGAAGAACAACACGCTCCGGAAGGGTTGTTGTGACCAGGGGCCCAGAGGGGGGAGGCTGGTCGTTCTCGGGCGCTGCCCTCTCTGCTCCCAGAAGCGCTTCTGACAGGTGGAAGGCTCAGGGATGGCCAACAGCCCGCCCCCTCCCCGTCTCCTCTCGCCCTCCCCCCGGGCTTCTCCCTTCTTCCCAGGTCGAGGATGACCCCAGGGCCCTTTTCCAGACCTAGTTCTAACTTCCTAGGCAGCCACTATCATGGACAAAAAGAACAAATCAAGACTCCGAGTGTGTGGGCTTCTTCAAACCACGTGTGTCTTGCTGGTTAAATAATAGACGCTTTCGGGGGCTGGAGCAATAGCACAGCGGGTAGGGCGTTTGCCTTGCATGCGGCTGACCCGGGTTCGATCCCGGCATCCCATATGGTCCCCCAAGCACTGCCAGGAGTAATTCCTGAGCATCGCTGGGTGTGACCAAAAAAAGGAAAAAAAAAAATGATAGACGCTTTCAGCCAATATTGATGACACCTGTCTGTGGAGAAAGTTTCATTGGGAAAATTAACCACAAGGGGCAGGAGAGAGGTTACAGCTGGGAGAGCGCTTGCCTTACACACGGCCAACCTGGGTTCGGTCCCCGGCATCCCATAGGGTCCCCCGAGCACCACCAGAGTCATTCCTTAGCACCAGTGGGTGTGGGCCCAGAGACAAACAAAAATGTAACGCAAGAGGCCACCATTTTCAGTTTATTCTTCTTAAAGTTTTAGGGACAGCATGACATGAGTCTAAAGGATTTCAGATACAAGACACACTGGACACAAAATAAGTTGCTGCCATCAGATCTCGAAATAAGACAGAAGGAAGCAGGAGAGTCGATAGTTCAGCCCAACTTTTACGTATATCTGTGACATGGGAGTGGATCTTGATTCAGTTGGGATATATTCCAGCAGTGTGTGTGTGTGTGTGTGTGTGTGTGAATGTGACAATATATACATAGTGTTCTATGTGTGCATGTGTACAGTATAGTAAAACAGTGTCATAGGAAGGACCCCTTGAATCTAGTTCCATTAATCTTAAATCCTCAAATCTGGCACAAAGGCTTTTAAGTAATTTACTTTGGAAAGACGGTGCAGACAAGTCTTTTTGTTAAAGTGGAGATCACGAAACTTCATAAAGGGTTTCCATTTTCTTCGTCCCTCCTGCGTTCCTTCTCCGTCCCGGGAGATGGGCAGAGAGAGGGACAGACCACGCCCTCCTTCTCCACCAGGGTGCCCAGGGCTGCGTGCCAGCAGCAGCGGGCTGTCGCATCTGCCTGCTTCCTCCCGTCTTTCTTAGTTCGAGACCATCCCACGGCGGTGTCTTATTTAGCGCTCACCGTGTCCTGTATTTGAAACCCTTTGAAAGGACTCAGCCGGGTGATGCGGTGTGAGGGTTTGGGCGGTAATTAAACGGCTCGAGATGGGCCGTGTGTCTGATTTCGAGTGACCTACTTCTACCTCTGTTGCCAACGGGAAAAAATCCGAATCCAGCCTGGTCGCCTCGCCGCCGCCTGGTGTGCGGCTGGGTGGACGGAGCGGCATAATGACGCGGTCCTTCCCCATCGTTACCTGCCCGTGCGGGAGGGGGCGGCCGCGCTGGAGGAAGTGGCTCTTTAATGAACAGCACAATGGAGCCGGAGTAATTAGAGCCAAGCAGAACCTTGAAACTGGCCTTTTGTCAGTGATTTGCACATTAGTAAGGCATTGCTATGGGGATGTTTACAGCCCGGCTGTTGTTCCAAGAAGGCACCAAGGGCAGAAGTCACAAAAGAGAGGTCCAGAAGGGGAACTGCAGAGAAAAGAAAATCCCTTTGAAGATAATTAGCTCATGGACGATATTCTGCTGGACAGTAATTTCTCATGTGAAACCATGGCCTCCCTCTCTTTGCATTTTTGCCCCTAAACCAACAATTTATGTTATTACTCTCTGGATCAAGATTCTACCTTTGGAAATGGTTCAGACACAGGGAGGGGTAATTTATGCATAGAATGTTTTTTTAAAATCTGCGTGTATACATTGAAACACGTTGACTGATAAAGAAATATTATGATAGCAAAATTTAGCGGGCTTTGTATATTATGAACCTATGCATGAGAAATTTAGGTTGGTAAGCTTGGATCGAAGTCGCAGGGTAGTTCTAGAGAGGAAAATCAGCAAGAAGGCCTATTTAAGCCCATTTCTTACAGCGTGAATAAGTTAACACAAGCACATTAAAAACATAGATTTTAGGACGGGGAGACACTGCAGGGGGTTAGGCTGCTCGCCTCGCAGGCGGCTGGCGCTGGTTTGAGCCCCTGCACTGCACGGTTCCCTGAGCACAGCGTAGAGGAACCCACGGGTGCTGAGCTGTAAGTGGCCCCCCAGGCACTACTGGGCGTGTCGCAGCAGATCCTGTCCATGGGATCAGGTACTGTTCAGTGCTGCTCAGGCCCTGGCCACCAGGCCATCAGGTGTGGGCCCGCAGCAGCTGGTTCCGCCCAGTCTCTTCTCCGAGTTGGTGTCTGTCGCCACTGTGCTCAGACGCGCACCCTTAGTGCTTGCTCTTCTCGGATAGTAAAAGCCGCACAAACTCCTTCTCCTCACCCCCCGGCAGGACTGCTGTTGACATTCTGGGGTCCTTGGCGGCCTCTGGTGTGGGGGAATAGTTCTGTGCCCCCTCACCCCCTTTTTAAAAAAACTTCATCAACACTTTTGAGAACCTGAAGATAGAAGAAGATAGAAACATACTCACATCCCCAACTCCTGTCGTATCTGATGAGGGGGCCCTCTATTCTTTTTGGAAGCCCATGTGAGCGTCCCCTTGGGTTTTTGCGTTTTCCGTTCAGCAGGGTGCCCCAAACACCCTTACAGTCCATCTGTCTGTCCACCTGGCCGTGTTGGGTGGCAGTGCTGTGTTCTGCGCACGTGTGTCCCGCAGTCCCCAGCCAGTTGTCTGTTGGGCACTGGAGAAGTCCCCTGCTTTAAATAGTATGATGTGAATAAAAGAGCGTGACCTGCCACTTTCGTGGTCACTCACCCAGTAGCACACACATTTACTGTGCCTTTACTCCTGTTGCCGTACTCCCTGGAGAATAATCTTGATTGTTCCACAGGACACCTCCCTCCGGACCCCGTTAGCACAGGGTCTCCTAAGCCTCGGCAGCCCTTACTCTAGCTCCTGTCTCCTGCCCTGCTAATGGGGAGGACTTACTACCTACTGAGTCTCAGGATGTAGGTAGACCAACATCTGTGCCCACTGCTCCCTGGAGGTGTGGGATGAGGGCATCTTTTGGTTCGGAAGGAGAAGGTGTCTACTTCCTTCCTTTCGGGTCCCTTCTTTAGTTGTGGCCGTTGTTTAAGGCCAGGCTCAGCTCAGCTCTTCCTGGAGGAAGAGAAAATGGAGTCTAAATTGGAACCGTAGAATATTATTTCAGGTCATGGGTTGTTAAATGAGAATTCAATGAGGACTAAATGAGAATATATGTATAGACATGGGCTCTGTAGTTTTGTGCCAGACATTAAATTGTAAACCTAGCTCCCTGGCAAGCTCTCCGTGGCGTATTCAGTATGCCAAAAACAGTAACAACGAGTCTCACAATGGAGACGTTACTGGTGCTCATTCGAGCAAATCAATGACAGTGACAGTAGCTCCCAGTGCTGATGGAAGTAATCAAGCTGAAAGTGGAAGAATAATTAGCAGTTGATTGGACACCACTTTTTTTTTTCCTGAAAGTCGTGACTTTCTTATCACAGATAAAGTATTTCAGTGACAAAAGTCAAATTGTTTTTTGTGAGTGCTTGCCAGGTACATGGAGATGCAGTGAATCAGTTTACGTTGCATTCATTGGGCACGGGAGATGGCCTCAAGAGCTGGAGCTCATGCTTTGTCGGGGACTCCAGGTTCCATTCTGGCTCCGAGTGGTCCCCCGGGCACCACTAGGAACAGTCCCTGGGCAACAGCCACTGTCAGGAGAAGCCCCCCCGAGCCAGGTGTTATCCACCCCACCCCCACCCCATTGAAATGCATTCAGCAGTGAAAAAGTCACATCTGCGTAACTTTCTTTCTTTCTTTCTTTCTTTCTTTCTTTCTTTCTTTCTTTCTTTCTTTCTTTCTTTCTTTCTTTCTTTCTTTCTTTCTTTCTTTCTTGCTCTCTCTCTTTTTTTATTGAATCGCAGTGAGTTAGTTACAAAGCTTTCATGTTTGAGTTTCAGTCATATAATGATCAAACACCCATCCCTCCACCAGTGCACATTTTCCACCACCAATGTCTCCAGTATACCCCCCTTTCCCACCCTCCCCCCTGACTCCATGGCAGACAATTTCCCCCATACACTGTCTCTCTACTTTGGGGCATTATGGTTTGCAATACAGATACTGAGAGGCCATCGTGTTTGGTCCTTTGTCTACTTTCAGCACACATCTCCCATCCCGAGCGATCCGTCCAACCATCGTTGAGTTAGTGATCCCTTCTCTATCCCAGCTGCCTTCTCCCCCAGCTCATGAGACAGGCTTCCAACTATGGGGCAGTATTCTTGGCCCTTGTGTCTACTGTCCTTGGGTATTAGTCTCATATCATATTATTTTATACTCCACAAGCAAGTGCAGTTCTTCTATGTCTGTTCCTCTCTTTCTGACTCATTTCACTTAGCATGATACTCTCCATGTCCATCCACTTATAAGCGAATTTCATGATTTCATGTCTTAACAGTTGTGTAGTATTCCATACCAAAATTTCTTTAACCAGTCATCTGTTCTCAGATCTGCATAACTTTTAAATGGTTCAAATTTCTGGAAATTCATTCAAAACAAGTATTTAGATGTTTGGCATTTCAGGGAGAAAAATCTGGAAGTATGGTAGAAACTGATTCAAATTGCCTCTTTTTATTTATATGGGACAGGGGTATCAGGGGACATGGCTCTGCGTGCAGGAGTCACCTGGCAGTGCTCAGGGCTTACTCCTGACTCTGGGCTCAGGAATCACTTCTGGTGACCTCTGGGGAGGTCACCAGACTTCTGGGTCGGCCAGTGCAAGGCAAGCACCCTCACCACTGGACTATCTCTGTTCCCTATTTGATGTATGACTGAGTGCTGAGAAAGAGAAACTAAAGCTTGTGCAGACTCGCTCGCTGCTGGCGGGTCCTTGTTTCTGAGTTCTGTCCCGCTAACGCACGCTCACTTGGGTTTCAGGTGCCACTTCTGCAAATCGTCCTGCCACGTGTCTTCGCTGCGCATTCCGTACGCCTGCAAGCTGCTCTTCCAGGAGCTGCAGTCTATGAACATCATCCCCAGGTTGAAACTGTCCAAATACAATGAGTGAAGATGGGAAGGAGCGTTCCTCTCGAGAGGCACCGCTGGGGCCAGCGCGGTGGGCGGGGGCCGCCCAGCCCTTCCCCTGCTCCTGTGAAGAGTTCCCGCAAGAGTTCTTATACAAAGCGGGGAGGGAGCACCTTATTTTGATGGTGCAGGGTTTTTTAGTGTGACTGGAAGACTTACTGAACCAGCAGTAAGTCCCGGGAGAGGCACGAGCAGTGCAGCCTCTCACGTGTCCACTAAATTTGATTCCCACACGGACATAGTCTAAAAGGGAAACTTCTCTTTGGGCTCCAGATCTTGGAACTTACTCCCTAAGAAGGTTCGGGACGCCATTGCACCCGACGTCATCTGGCTTTTGTAACTCAAAGTTTTGTGGACAGCGCGGAGGATGCGGAGAAGCCGTTGGGGCCGCCCGATCTGAGGGGAGCACGGGCAGCAGGACGCAGCGCACGGGACACGTGCCTTTCTGCTCCGGGACACACGGGGCAGCGCACGGGACATGTGGCTTTCTGCTCCAGGACACATGGGACAGCGCACGGGACACGTGCCTTTCTGCTGCGGGACACACGGGTTGCGGCATCCTAGCAGCTGAGTCTGCCTTTGTCCACCAGAGTTCCCCATTTTAATCTTGGTGAAAGACAATAAATCGGTTCCTTCCCTTCTAAAGGATTCCTGCCTTCTTTACCAAGCCTCTTCTCACAGGGACTTTATTGCTGCTGTTTTGAATCTGCGTGATCTGGTGATGCAGGAATAGTGGTGGAATTCCTGAAAATAATTTTATGGATGTTCTATGTCGGGTTGTTTTTTGTTTGTTTGTTTACTTATTTTTCCATTCTTGCCAGGATGTTAACTGCTCATTTTATTTTTAACCTGTCAGCCTTCTTCACCCGTTTCTAAAGTCTTCTTAATGGCTCAGTACTGAAGCCAGATAAATATTTGTGTTGAGAATTATTTCTAAAAGAAGCCAGAAACGCTTTGACTTGTGGTCCACAAGCTGCGTTCCCGGCTTGGCACACTGAACGTGTTTTACTGGCCATGAAGGCAGGGTCCAATCCAACAACACGAACCGGGCGCCAGTGGCAAAGGGGGAGGAACTGGGTGTGAGTGAGCGGGTGGCACCTCGCACTCAGCAAGGCCGCTGCCCAGCTGTGGGGTGACGGTGTTCCCAGGGCCAGCCTGGTGACCGACTGGAGGACCCCCACCTCAGCCTCCCTTCCCTAAGCTCCGGCTTGGTCCTGGGGTCCTGGCGGGTCTGAGGGGGGAGGCCCCTGGCAGCACGCTGGTGGCTCAGTGCTCATGCCTGCCTGAGGCGTTACCAAGCGTGGGGCTTCAGCTGACCCTCTGTCTGCGCCAGCTGCCCGCCCTCCTGCCTGGCGCTGACCGAGAGGACGACTGCTGACCTGACGTGACGGAGACCTGCCCTGTGCTTTGTGGGCTGCGCAGTGGTGACCGTTTCACCTGGCGTGACAAGCCCGGGCCCTGCAGACTCAGTCAGAGAGGCGAGCGAGCTCCCGTTCCTGTGAACACACGGGCCAGAGGCGGTGTGTCTCCCGGGGTGCGGGATGCTGCCACTCCGTCCCCGTCAGGGTTGCGGTGTCGGTGTATAAAGAACAACAGGGACCACATGTGCCCCCGAAGACGCCGTGAGCCCGGAGGAGGCCAGGCCACCCCCAGACCCAGACAGCAGGGCGCAGAGCTGAGGGAGCCCCCGGGAGAGTGACCAGCTCTGCGCTGGAGACTCGGAAATACGGCACCAGCTCCGCTGTTCCCTGCAGACAGCTAAAGAAACTGAGGCACCAAGTGATTTTTTTTTCCCAGAGCCATGTCACCAGTAAGAGAACTGCATTGGCCTTGCTTGGGACCAGGCGTCACGATCTGGACAGGGGGTGTTTTGGGGTTTTTTTGTTGTTCAAATTCTATTGTAGGCACCTTGGCTTACAGTACTGTTAGTGGTAGGGTTTCATGCGTGACACAGCCCCTCAGTCCACTCTCCCCACATCTCGTCTGTGGGTTTCATATGGGCTTCATCCACAATGCAACAGAAGTGACTCCCCCCCCCACACACACACCTAACTCAGGTGTCACTGAGCAGTGGCATTTCTTGAATCTCCATTTTTGGAAAGGCCCTTCTGATCATTTCACAGGTGAGTCACCTGTTGATTCACCTTCTAGAAAATTCTCCATTTTCCAGCTTCACCAAGAACTGAAAGTTCGGGGTTCCAAATGGAGACATCCGTGAAGTCGAGCTCAGCCTCTGCATCGGGATACCCTTTTGTCCCCCAGAAATACCTTAATAAAAATTAATAAATAATAAATTTAGGGGGCTGGAGTGATAACACAGCGGGTAGGGTGTTTGCCTTGCACGTGGCTGACCCGGGTTCGATTCCCAGCATCCCATATGGTCCGCTGAGCACCGTCAGGGGTAATTCCTGAGTGCAGAGCCAGGAGTGACCCTGTGCATCACCGGGTGTGACCCAAAAAGAGAAAAAAATAAATTTAAAAAGGCTAGAATTGTATAGCTATCCTACAATTTTTTTTTTAACTTATTTGTAAGTTCCTTCCTTTGAGAGCCACCCAGCAGGCTTTCCCTTAGCAGTTCTTCGTAGCCTGCTGCCACCCCCACCCCACTCCCGCCGCCCCGAAAGCACTTTGTCCTTCCAGGCCTTTGCCACATTGGCAGTGTCCCAGGGAGGGGAAGCACAGAGCCACACAGAGGCTGCCAAGAGGTTGCCTGAACTTTGGCAGGACCCAGGAGCCCAGGGCAAGACCATGGACTGGATCGCCAAGACACCGGGTGGGGGGCGGGGGGTGCTAAGGGCCAGGCCCCAGAATGAGGTCAGCGCACCCAACCCCACTCAGTCTGGGGATCCAGGACCCAGTTGCTGACGGCCTGGTGTCAGGTCTGGGTTCTGCAGCTTCCTGGCCTCAGACGCCCCCCTTCTCGCTCAGACCTCACGCGCACACAGGGAGCGAGAAAGCTCGGGGGTCTCTGAAAAGGATGCCAGGTCTGGGCCCGAGCACAGGCTGTGCCTAGGGGAGGTCTGGGCTCTGTGCCCTGCTCCACACGGTTCCCTGAGCACTCCAGGGGTGCACTACCCAACCCAGCCCCGACACACAAAATGAACTCGGCAAAGTCCTGTCTGATTAGGGCCCTGGCGACCTCATTAGCGTCAGTGCTCTCCACAGAGACCCCGTCTCCGATGGGGTGGGAGAGAGGGCTTCAGCCTAAGAATTTTGAACGGGTACAGTCGAGCCCGCAAGTCACTTACCGAAACATGACAGCACAGAGTGGACGACTAGCAGTTGCCCACGGGAGTGGGAGAGAGGCGGTCCTCCCACGCCTAGTCCTACGCCCTCAGCAAGCAGGCACACAGAAGCTTCTGGCAACATCCTCTGCAAAAGCCCCAACTTGCAAATAAACCCTGCCTCCCACCAATAGATAAGCCATGGTAGGTACGCACAGAGGAATACTACACAGCCATGAGTCAGGTGCAGTGCGGCGTACCCTAGTGTCATTCAATCAAGTATCGCTGTCATCAAGGCTGAAAAAGCTGAGCACGAAAGAATACGTATGGTGATAAGTTCAAGTGCAAGCAAAATCAATCTGACTTTAACGATCACCGTAATGGGGGCTCACCACGGATGCAGGGGGGGCTCCTGGGGGCTGGTAGCACTGCTTTGACAAGAGTCTTAGTTTCCTGGGTGTTTTATTTTGTGACAGTTCATGGAGCTATACGCACAAAAGTTTCCACTTCTCTGAATACATATGCTCTAAAGTGTGTGTTTAGATAAAGGTCACATAAAGACACCTTTCAGTGTCTGTCTCTGAATAGCTGTGCCACCCCAAATGTAGCAGTGTCTTTGTCCCTTTGGCTTTTCCATCTTCAAAACGGGGGACTCCTACGGGCCAATGTTAAGGTTAAATGAGAGGGTGCATCTAAGGGGGGTCAGCCCGGGCATCTAATAGGTGCCAACTGGGGTTCGCGGACATTCTCTCTGACAGTCTTGCCACACTGCTTGCTCACAGCACCAACGGGACTGGCCTTCCCAACAGTTTCATGGAAAAGTGGGGACGGGGGGCGGTAACCCCAAGTTCCTTTGGAAGATGGACTTTCAAAAGTCGGACCAGGTGCTAAGCGCTAGAGGCTTTGCAGAAGATCTCTGAGCGCTGCCCTGTTTCGCATTGTCGGGAGGGAGGCAGACGGTGGGATTAGGGGGTACACTTTTCCAGAACAGCCGCTTCCCACTGACATCAAAGTGAGTGCCATGGTCGCCCGTGACGGGGGGGGGGGGGTGGGGGCCCCGGGGGGGCAGGAAGGGGCCAGAACCCGTTCTCAAAGCGCTTCCATGTGGGAAGTCATGGATTTTAAAAAAAAAAATTTAAAAAGCCCTTGATGGGGTGCTACACAATGAGATAGTTTTCAGCTGCTTCGGAGCTGGGGCCCAACACCTTGATTTGCCATAATGAGTCACATGAGAAGGAGCACCGTGGGGCGAGTGGCGGGACCCACCACTCCGGAGCCGCCTGCACGCGAGCCAGCGAGGGCAGCGACGGACAGACCTGTAAGTAATTCCTCCGCCGAGCGGATGGTCGGAAGAGGGACTGTAAAACTAACACCTCTTCACCACCCATATTTACTCCATATGTGTCTTGAAAACAGTTTATTTCATTTGCTGACCAAAGGATGGTTTTTTACTGCCTCGGCACCCCCACGGCCGACACTGACGGCAAATTAAAAAGCCAGCTTAAATAAAAGAGTCCGTTTTAAACCAAGGGCAGAAAGGGTGGCCGTCCAGAAGGAGATACCGGGTCCGAGCGAAACCACGCTACCAATTTTGACTTCAGGCTTAGTTCTCAGAAGCAATGAAGACATTTACTTCGGCAAAGCAAATGTATGGTGACCTCGAAATTTCAGAACAGCCTGAGATCCACATTCTCACTGAGTCTAAAACCTCAGATCATTGGTCCCCAGGAATTGAAGCATTTGCAAAGGCAAAATAATAGCTCTTATTCCATGCATTAATAAATTTTAAGTCTAGGTAACCCCCACATTAATAATAGCAAGGAGCAGTGTAACTAAAACAGATGGAGGATTCAAAATTCTTTTCACTTCGTCCCAGTATATGTATATACCCTTGGGCCACACCCAGCGGTGCTCAGGGCTTCCTCCTGGATCCCTGCTTAGGGATCACTCCTGGGGTGCTCAACAGGGACCTTCTAAGTACCAGGGATTAAACCTAGGTCAGCGGAGTCCCAGGCAAGGATCTGACCCCCTATGCTACCTCTTTGGCCCTACATTCACATCTTTACAAGTCGGGATGTGGTGAATTTGCTATTTCTTTCCCCCTTTGGTTTCAGGGCCGTGCTCAGGAGCTGCTCACCAGCTCGGTGCTTGAGCGTCATTCCTGCTGGTGCTTGGGGGTCGGCGGGGGCGGGGGGGGGGAACGTTGTGCTGCTATCTGAGCCTCTACAATGCAAAGCCAGGTTGAGCTGTGTCTCCACGGACCCAGAGCTGGAGTCGGCCGCACTGACCCTTCCCCTTTGGGGAGCAGTGAGAATGGCAGCTTGGCAGGGGGCAAGGGGTGCCTGGCACCAATGTCTGCCAGAAACAAGCAGTGCAGCCCGCAACCTCTCTAGCCTGCTGTCCAGGTGGGCACATCGAAGGTAAGGCAGGAGCGCTGCTGGGAGCTGCTTGCAAGGGTTGGGTGCCATCCTCTCCGACTGGCAGCGCTTGGGTGTTTAGGGGTGCCAAAGGGCCCTCGCTTGAGTTTTAGCGCCCCTGTTTCTCCTGCTAACTTGATTTCACCTGAAGCAGCAAGTTGTCTTGGAGCCATGCATACCTCCCACAGTGCTCGGGAGTCATCGTCTTAGGCTCCGCCTCTACCCTGCCAGCGGACAGCAGGGAAGCCTCTTGCTTGTTTTTTGTGGTTGCTGGTTTGGGGGCCACGCCCAGCCGTGCTGTCACTCAGGATGCCGGGGATGGAACCCAGCCTGGCCCCGGGCAAGGCAAGCGCCCTCCCCTCTGCTCTGAAGACCCTTACACAGGGTCACCCTCCTGCAGCCGGCTACGGGCCGCGCTTCCTGGACTACCTGTCAGCCCTGTGGTTCCCCCCATCCTCCCCTCCCCACCAGGCCTGCCAGCCCCACCAAGACACCCACGCATGCCCTGTGAAAGAAAAAAAATAGAAATAAAAACCTGCTCCTGCTGGGAGCTGGCCGGAGGACAAGCAATTCCAGCTTTCCCCTCCTTCCTCGGTATTCTGGGCTGAGGTCACTCTGTGTGTACGCAAATATGGACTATAAAATTTACCAACGTGCTGGGGCCGTAGTACTGCGGTTAGGGCGCTGGCTTTGCATGCAGCCGACCCAGGTTCAATCCCTGGCATCTCAGAGCGTCCCCGGAGCCTGCCAGGAGTGATCCCTTAGCTGAGCCAAGAGCAAGCCCTGAGCATGTACGGGTAGAGCATAACCCCCTCCCAAAAAGTGTACAAGTTGCTTTGTACACACACGCATGCACGCACGCACGCATGCATGCAGGCACGCGCATGCACAGGCGGTGCCTGCCCGTAGGTCTGCCGTGAAGGAGGATGCTTTCTTTGGGTGGACAGTGTGTGCCCCATGGTGACCCCATGGAGGTCAGCTTTGCTCTCCTCTGTTTAAACCCCACACCAGAGCAGAGGTGCCACCCCTCAGGCTGTGGATGCCGGGGCTAGGCCGTTCTCTGCTGGGGTGCCGCCCTGGGCATTCTAGGGTATGAGCAGCGCCCCGGCCACGACCCAGAGAGGCCAGTCGCGACAACCGGGAAACTCTCCAGACATTACCAAGTGCCCCCTGCAGGGCAGCCAGGTGTGTGACGGCGATTCCCTGGCACATAACGGGAGCAGCTTCAGAACTGTGGGTGTGAGTCGGCCGAGGCAGCTGTGTGCTTCTCCACAGACGCTCTCCTGCAGCAGGTGTGAGCACGAGGGTAACCTGCCCTCGCATCGGCTGAGTGCCATCAGCTCAGGCTGAGACCAGGGCTCGGGGCCACGGTACAGTGGGGAGGGCATTTGCCTTGCCTTTGGCTGGTCCCGGCTCGATCCCCGGCATCCCACTTGGGCCCCCGTGCATTGCCAGGAGTGCAGAGCCAGACTAAGCCCTGAGCACCTCCAAGTGTAACCCCCCAAAACCAAATAATAATAATAATAATAATAATCACTGTATCACTGTCATCCCATTGCTCATCGATTTGCTTGAGCGGGCACCAGTAACGTCTCCATTGTGAGACTTGTTGTTACTGTTTTTGGCATATCGAATATGCCACGGGTAGCTTGCCAGGCTCTGCCGTGTGGGAGAGATACCCTCGGTAGCTTGCCAGGCTCTCCGAGAGGGGCGGAGGAATCAAACCCAGGTCAGCTGCGTGCAAGGCAAACGCTCTACCCACTGTGCTCTCGCTCCAATAATAAAATAATAATAATAATAATAATAATAATAATAATAGTATCAAGCTATAGGTCCAATCGAATCAATTGATGTGACCCACGTAGCAAGTTCTCAATAAACAGCTCCAATACCTAGCTTTCTGCTGGGGGGGGATTTCTAGACAGAACCCGTCGGTGTAATCAACTTTGTCTTCTCATCCATGATCAAGTCTGACTCAAGTGTGTGACTTGTTCCCGAGTGGGGCAGCTTCTCGTGCTCAGGCGGGAGTCCACTGCCTGTCGGGGTAGTAAGTGTCAATGTGGCCCTCGCCTTGGCTCCAACAATCCCAGCTGTTTGCCTCTGGTTGTACTGGGGACAGGGCTCAAGGTGCAGCTGGCCGGAAGCGAAGCCCATTTCCACCCTCGGAAAACAACCAGTTTTAAGTATCTGCCTAACTCTGGGTCAGTGGTGCTGGCATCGTGTCTGAAAGAAGCTCAAGACAGGCAGATGGCATGGCTGGCCGAGCCGTGCGCCATTCCCGCCGCCCCCCGAGGGAGCGAGCGTGTCTACTTTATACATATTCAGCTGCGCAGCACTGCGCTCGGCATCAGCGTCCCCCACGTAAGAATCTGATGACCTGCCTAAGAAAGAATTTGTGTATGAAGGAATCCTTGGCTGATGCGCAAAGGAAAAAGTCTCCGCTAGAAAAATGCAGGCCTTACACATTTAGCAGACTCTCGTGTCCACAGAAACAGTCACTGGCAATTAGGCAGTGCCGGGAGATCAGAGGCAGGACCCGCACATGAAACGGCACGCGGTGCAGGAAGATCGCCGCCTCCTATCTCTGAGTTATGGGCGGCCCGGGCGGCCTCCCCCTGGGCCCAATCTGCTCTGAGCTCCTCCTGCTGTGGACAGAGGCCCCCGGGACTTTTACGCACCCCCGTCTTCGTGCAGCTCGCTGATCCCTTTCTCACATGAATGGAAAACGCCTTTGATTTTGAACCCTCACGTCTGTTTTGTGTAACACTTCACTGATGTGCCAGAATCATTCTGTACCTTAAAGGGGGTCTCGCGCGGGGTTATTAAAATCAGTCCTTCTGTGAAGAGTCACTTTGCTCACTTAGAGGATAACTGCCCCGGCCTTCTTTAATGACGCCCATCTCGTTAAACCTGGATTAGGGCAGAGAATGGAGTAGGGTGTGTGTGGGGGGGGTGGGGGTGAGCAGACTGGCCCCTGGAAGCCAGCCAGAGCCCACGGAGGAGCTGGTCCGGCCACAAGAGGGGCTTCAAAGAACCACCCTATCTGGCGATCAGCTGAGCGGAAGCCCTGCTCTTCTCAGAATCCCCGCTCAGATCACCGTTAAGAGGCCTTGAACCTGAGAGTCTCCTTCCCCGGCCTCTGTGGCCTTCCCGAGTCTCTGGAGAGGGCCATGGAGATGGGAAACCGTGACTCTGTCTGGCCTCCATGCCGTGTCTTCTGGTGGAGGGTGTGCGTGAGGTGCTGGAAACTGTAGTCAGGAGTTGGACGCAGAGCTTGTGTGTTTGGGTTGGGGGGAGACAGGTGCTGCCACCCGAGGGGGGGGGAGCCCACCTTTGGCAAATCCAACTGTGGGTACCGGGTGGGAAGAGAAAGGCGGGGGGAATAGTGAACCAAGGCAGGCGGCTACACCTTCTCCTCCCTGCTGTGAGGAGTCCTCGGCCGCCTCTCACCCTGTGGAATCCCCGTAGCTACTGGGAGTCTCTAGGGACCAAAGGACGGTGGGTGGGCACGCTTTGTTCTTGTCATCTCTTACAGACATGAAATATAAAACATGACCCCCCTGGGCTCTCAACCAAAGAGATAGTCCACTCTTTTTTTTTTTAAATTTTTAAAATTTATTATTTATTTATTTATTTATTTTATTAGTGAATCACTGTGAGGGTGCAGTTATAGATTTATACATTTTTGTGCTCATGTTTCCCCCATACAAAGTTCGAGAACCCATCCCTTCACCAGTGCCCATTCTCCACCACCAGTAAACCCAGCGTCCCTCCCATCCTCCCCAGTCCCGTCTCCCCCCACCCCACCCTGCCACTGTGGCAGGGTATTCCCTTTTGTTCTCTCTCTCTGATTAGGTGTTGTGGTTTGCAATAAAGGTGTTGAGTGGCCAGTGTTCAGTCTCTAGTCTACATTCGGCACGCGTCACCCTTCCCCTGCATGACCTCGACCACATTTTACTTGGTGTTCCCTAGAGATAGTCCACTCTTGCAATGCTGACGAGTTGAAGTTATCTCAGAGGGGGATGTCTCTCTTCTGTGGGGGCGCCCAGGAGACACCGACCAAGCAGAGACTGGTTCCTGGGTCAGACCGCAGAACGGGGCAGTCCGAGCCGTCATCTGGTTCCCCGGGATGGGCAGAGCTGGTTTCTGACGATGAGGGGACTTACATGGAAGCACGGGGCCTGGGTGGGCTCGATTCTGAGGAGGAGGGAGAGGAGGACGGGCAGAGAGAGGAAGCTGTAATATTGACAGGAGGCGAGAGAGCCATCCAGGATGTCTGTGCAGTCTCGGCTGCACAACCAAGTGTGGAACCAGCCGCCCAGACACGGGGAAAATGGCAGAAAGTCAGTAGGAAGAATTGCGGGGCAGGGGGGGTGCAGTCAACGGGCAGGGTACATACATGATATATTCATTTAGAACGCGTTGGTTTGGGTGTCTGGAAGACCCCCAGAGCTAAGGGGCTGTCAGGAGATACAGAAGTCCCCCGTGTGTGAGGTCCTGCAGGGAGGGCAACACTCCCCTCCAGAATACAGGGGACTGGGGCCAGGGATACCGACATGCGGGGCCTTCAACGGTATGCAAGTAGGAGCAGCAAAAGACACTCTGAAGCAAACAGTGTTCAACCACAAGGGTGGGAGATTGAAGAGGTGCTCTGGAGAGATGGGGGGAGGCATCCAGCGAGGCAGATTTGGGGCAGGAAGGAGCTGGAGCAGAGTGAGGGTGAGGAGAGGGTGGCTGTTTAACCGGGTGCCCAAGAGCGCCTTCCTACACAGTGCTTCCTGCAGGCCAACAGTCCAGGAACACTGTGGCCACTGGCCGACTCTTCTGAGCTGGTTTTAGTGCCCCTCACCCCAACCTGTCTGATGTCCCCACCATGAGGTCCCTGCAGCCCAGTTACTTGGGAGAACCCATGGACCAGTGAATGCCCGACCCATCCCAGTCTGATGAGACGGTCTCACCACCTCCAGGCATGGCACACACAAGGGTCAGAGGGAGGGGTGAAGGCAGGCAGCAAGGGAGGGGCTCAGGGACCTCAGCTAGGAATATGCTTCTCCCCACCCTGCCCCACTGCCTTTTCGTGACAGAAGTCCCTGGGGAGAAGATCAGGAGAGGACGAAGAGAGGAGGAAATGGTGGGCTGAGAATAAGAGATCCTCCTCAGAAGTCGCTGTGCTTTGAGATGGATCAATTTGAGCTGTGCTGCCGGCAAAGGACTCATGGAGGGATGCTACCTGTAACCCCCTCATGCAGGGATGCTGCCTGTATCCCCCCATGCTAGGGATGCTGCCTGTATCCCCTCATGCAGGGATGCTGCCTGTATCCCTCCATGCTAGGGATGCTGCCTGCATCCCCCCATGCTAGGATGCTGCCTGTATCCCCCCATGCTAGGGATGCTGCCTGTATCCCCCCATGCCAGGGATGCTGCCTGTATCCCTCCATGCTAGGATGCTGCCTATATCCCTCCATGCTAGGATGCTGCCTGTATCCCCCCATGCTAGGATGCTGCCTGTATCCCCCCATGCCAGGGATGCTGCCTGTATTCCCCCCGTGCTAGGATGCTGCCTGTATCCCCCCGTGCTAGGGATGCTGCCTGTATCCCCCCATGCTAGGATGCTGCCTGCATCCCCCCATGCTAGGATGCTGCCTATATCCCTCCATGCTAGAATGCTGCCTGTATCTCTCCATGCTAGGATGCTGCCTATATCCCTCCATGCTAGGATGCTGCCTGTATCCCCCCATGCTAGGATGCTGCCTGTATCTCTCCATGCTAGGATGCTGCCTGTATCCCCCCATGCTAGGATGCTGCCTGTATCTCTCCATGCTAGGATGCTGCCTATATCCCTCCATGCTAGGATGCTGCCTGTATCCCCCCATGCTAGGATGCTGCCTATATCCCTCCATGCTAGGATGCTGCCTGTATCTCTCCATGCCAGGGATGCTGCCTGCATCCCCCCATGCTAGGGATGCTGCCTGTATCTCTCCATGCTAGGATGCTGCCTGTATCCCCCTCATGTACAGATGCTCCCTGTATCCCCCCCATGCTAGGGACACAGCCATCACTCCCACTTAATTCCCTTTTCTCCCGATGGGAGAGAAAGAAATGACCCCCCCCCATAGAAGTTTTTTCTACGAGGAGCTGGAGAGTCAGTACAGCAGGTACGGCACTTGCCTCGCACGCAGCCGACTCGGGTTTGACCCCCCTCCCCCCACCAAGCATTGCCAGCAGTGATTCCTGAGTGTCAAGCCATGAGTAACCCCTGAGCATCGCTGAGTGTGGCCCCACCAGCCTCCCCCACCCCGCACCAAATTAACAATCTTCACATTTCCCAAAAAGACACCATCAACACTGAGTTGATTTTTCAGGCCTGCTTGCCAGACTGATGTTTGATAACTGGGAATCCGTTATCACTCCAGCTGTGGAAGACCTCGAGGTGTTAATCACTTCACACCGTAGCCCAGCGGGGGATTCTCTCAGCTGTGTGAGGGCCAGTGGCCTCTCGGATGGTACTCAGTTCCAAGGGCTGGTAGAGATATGGACCCAGGCCTGCTCCTCTGATCCCCCCTCAGAAAGATCTGGAATATTCTTCGGTCTTCTTATCACATGTCAAGGATAGTGTCAGCCAGTGGCTTTAGCACTGCCAGACACTCTTCGGGTTCTACAGTAATGCAAAGGCTTCACGCAGCCTGCGCGTAATGGCCAATCAGCCCCGAGTTTTACAACAGGCCTTGGAAGGCCAAAGCCCCTTAGTCTATTTTAATTCTTTCCCAGCTGCTGCCAGGGGGGTTTCTTGACCCTTCCACCAGCCTGGCTTCATTATCCATTGAGGAATTTCATTGTTCTGAGGACACAGATTGGAAAGAAGGACACTGGTCCTTTAGCACTCCCAAAAAACA
This sequence comes from Sorex araneus, assembly GCF_027595985.1. NCBI lineage: Eukaryota > Metazoa > Chordata > Mammalia > Eulipotyphla > Soricidae > Sorex > Sorex araneus. The sequence goes on from NC_073311.1 coordinate 47,543,946, forward strand.
CCCTAACAAGTCTCCTGTTAAGAGCAGGATGAACCCTCATGGAGACAGATTCCTTGGGAAGAAAACTTTCCTTCTCATTTTTTTCTTTCTCATACACATATATTTTTTATTTTTAATTTATTATGCATATATTATGATTTACAAGGCTTTTATTTGTCATTTAGCGTTTTCTACGTAGAGTTACTTAAACACACACACATGCATACACAATCTTTTCTTTGAACTCTAATCATGAAAAACTCCAAACATTTGCAAAACTGGAATATTGTGGACCTCCATGTAGTCATCACCCAGTGCCAGTAATTAACAGCTCATTCTTGTTCTTTGTCGATAACTCCACCCACTTTCCCCTCCTAGGTTATTTTGAAGCAAAAACCAGATTTACAAATAACACTTAAGCCATAAATATTTCAATATGTACCACTAAAGAATTTTAAAAATCATAACCACAGAGGCTGGGAATGTAACTCAAAGGTAGAACACCTGCTTTGCATGTGTGAGATCCCTAGTTTAGTTCCAGCACCACAAAACAAAACAAAACATAACCACAGCGTCATGTGACTCTGAATAACCAGCATCAACGGTTTCTGTCAACAAATCTTCAGTTTCTGCTCAAATTGCCAAGTTATCTAGAATTTTTTTTCCCAGAAATGTTACATTACTTAATATTTATTTCAGTCTCTTATAGACTATACTGGCCTTCTGATCTACTATGCCTTCCTCTTTTGGGGTGTGGGGAGGGGTAATTTATTTGTTATAACAAACAGGTTAGTTTTACTGTAGCTTCCTCTAATCTGGGTTTTGCCTATGATATTGCCCATACTCTGCATTGCCTGGACCTGGTTAAACTGTGCTCTATGACTACTCCAAGTCTGAAGTTAACTTTAAAGGCTTGCTTGGGTTCAGGTTTGACTTTCATGCTAAGATTCATTCATAGGTGGTTTCGGTCTTCCATCAGGAGGCATCTACATCTTGTCTCTCTCTCTCTCTCTTTTTTTTTTTTTTTTGCTTTTTGGGTCACACCTGGCAATGCACAGGGGTTATTCCTGGCTCTGCACTCAGGAATTACTCCTGGCGGTGCTCAGGGGACCATATGGGATGCTGGGAATCGAACCCGGGTCGGCCGCGTGCAAGGCAAATGCCCTACCCGCTGTGCTATCACTCCAGCCCCATATCTCTCTTTTTATGAATCTGCAGATGTCCAACACATAGCTTCATTCAGCGAAAGTTTCAAAATCGTGGTATGCTAGTTCTATCACTACTCCATTTATTAGCTATGATACATCTAACTGAAATAAATTGACCATTATCAATTATTTGATTACTCAGCAGCATATTTCATAGTAAAGGCCAGACAGGTGCTTGATTATTTTCCTATATTGTCTAGTCTTCAAAGTTATGAGTTCCTAATATCTTTCAATGGGGACCAATGAGTGGGTGTCATTTTAAATTCAGAGGTGAAATACATTTCATCTGTGTAAGTCTATTGCTATTTATTATTATCTTTCTGGTGTTCAAATGGTTCTGTCTTTAGCCAGGAGTGTGTAGTCAAAAATCCTTGGAAATGTTCCTTGCTTCTGGAACCAATATTCCATTGGCTGTATTTGCTATCCTAGACCCAGATCAACTTATTTCTTTAGGAAATCCAGTTTCCTCTTTGTTGGAGAAGACATTTCAGGACCAAAATCCAGAACTTAGAATGTGCAGGTAACTGTTTCTAAATCATTTTGGTGATTAAAACTAAAATAATTAGATGGATGGATGGATTGATGAATGAATGGATGGGTTAATGGATGGGTAAGTGAGTGGATGATGGATAGGTGGGTAAATGGGAAAGTAGGTGGCTGGATGGATTGAAAATAAGGCAAGGAAATAAGGGAAGGAAAGGGGTCTGGAGGAAGGAAGAAAGAATATCCTATGAGTTCATACTTCCAACTCTAATTTGGACTGAAGCCATAGCACAGTGGATAGGGCATTTGCCTTGCACACGGCCGACCCGGGTTCAATTCCTCCATCCCTCTTGGAGAGCCCGGCAAGCTACCAAGAGTATCCTGCCACACATCATAGCCTGGCAAGCTACCCGTGGCATATTTGATATGCCAAAAACAGTAACAACAAGTCCACAATGGAGATGTTACTGGTGCCCGCTCCAGCAAATCAATGAACAATGGGAAGACAGTGCTACAACTCTAATTTATGACTCCAGGGTTTTCTGAATTGTCTCAATCCTACATCTGTTTTCACACAAAAATCCCAATTCCCATTTCTCAACACCACCTACATAATTGCTAATGTACTGTCTCAGAATATATGTAAAACAGTCTCAGTAATACCAACATTATTGTTATTGAAGAAAGTTTAATATTTTATGGCTTTTACAGCTCTTTTCGTTTATGCAGGATAACCCACTAGGGATACAGTCAAATGACTGGTTGTGTGGTAACTTGGAATTATTCTCTGTGAGGTTTCACTGGCATTTTTGGACTCATGTATTTCATTTGGTTTGGGTCTTTAGGAATTTGGCTTCCTATTTGATTTTGTCCTATATAATTCTAGCTTCTATCCCTGTCTACTATCCTATACACTTTCTTTGACAGGAACCCATTTAAATTTTTCATTCTTATATTTTATCATATTTTAAAATATATGGCATATACCCACACCAGCAACATACTCCGCATACTTCACCTTGGTGTTTTATTCACCTAACTTTATAGCCAGGAGACCCCATTCCTGGTAGTACATAGAAAAGAACAGATCTGATTTATATGCCATCTTGAAGCCTGTCTTTTATCACCTGACACCTCAGGAGCATCTTTGGTACTATGGAAATAGCACTGTAGCACTGTAGCACTGTCATCCTGTTGTTCATCAATTTGCTCGAGCAGGCACCAGTAACATCTCCATTGAGAGACTTGTTGTTACTGTTTTTGGCATATTGAATACTCCGTGGGTATCTTGCCAGGCTCTGCCATGCGGGTGGGATACTCCAAGTAGCTTGCCGGGCTCTCCGAGAGAGGCGGAGGAATCAAACCTGGGTCGGCTGCATGCAAGGCAAACGCCCTACCATTGTGCTATCACTCCAGTCCTCACAACCAAAAACCTAACAAGGTTTGTTGGAGGGTCCCCTTGACTTGGGCAGGGCTGGAAGGCTCAGGAAAGTGTGGGGCCTTATCTGGAGCATCTAGTGTCACCAACTGCCTCTCTCTCCTCTCCTCCTGTGGCTTCCTGCAGGGGTCCAAGCCATTTTTCACAAAGGCTCCAAGGGTGAGTGTTCCAAAAGGACAGCCTCAAACCCTTCCTCATTCTCTGCTAAGGTCCCAGTGGTCAAAGTAAAACAGGTGGTTAATTCAGAGACCAAGATAGGGGGCGTCACGCATGTGAGAATCCCGGAGGAGCGACGTCCTTGCCCACTGCCCATGTAGTCATCCTGACGGGGCCGGGTCTGAGCTGGGCTCCTCTGTGCTCTGTGAGCCTCTCTGTTTTCTTTGGAATAGGACATGCTGGATCCATCAGCTGAAAGAGCAACCCAGGAGAGCAACCCATTCGGAACTCAGGAGCTCATGTATTCCTTGACGTAGTCTTAGGATTTCATCTTGGAAAGGATTTCCTTACTTCTTAGGCAGCACTGACCTTTTATATATATCTTAATCATCTTTTCTCATAAGCAGAAGGAAAATAGTGGGAGAGACCCAAATTTCACATCTAATGACTCCTGAAGTCTTGATATGTACTTCATATCAAGTTCTCATATGTTTGTTATTATGAAGTTCTTGTTCTTCAAGAGTTAGGTTCTTATGAAATCTTAATAGCTACTCATACCAGTCAAACCCAGACAATATTGTCCCTGTAGTGAGGCGCTCTGGGTACACAAATTACTTATTTATTCACTGAGCATCTTTCTAGAGCATCAAACATCCTTGGCATTGCAAAGAATATTATCTCACCTCTCATGTTGAGAATGTATAATAGGGGCTGGAATGATAGCACAGCGGGTAGGGCATTTGCCTTGCACGCGGCCAACCCGGGTTTCATTCCCAGCATCCTATATGGTCCCCTGAGCACCACCAGGAGTAATTCCTGAGTACAAAGCTAGGAGTAACCTCCATGCCTCGCCGGGTGTGACCCCAAAAAAAGAAAGAAAAAAGAGAATATCTAATAACAGTGACTCCCAGGGAAGAAGCAGGATCAGATGTGAGAGGTAGTGGCTTTTTCTTGTATTTTACTGTTTCTGTTTGTTGTTGTTGTTTGTTTTCTTAAACAATAATCATCTGTCTACTCCTCTTAGCTCCTTTGACAAAGATCAAAAGGTAGCATCTATTCTTCTTCTTCTTTTTTTTTTTGTGAATCACCAAGAGGTACAGTTACAGACTTATAAACTTTCATGCTTGCATTTCAGTCACACAGTGATCGAGTGCCCATCCCTCCACCAGTGCCCATTTTCCACCACCAATGGTCCCAGCATCCCTCCACCACCCCCACCCCATCCCCTCCACCCCACCCCGCCTCTGTGGTGGGACATTCCCTTTTGTTTCCTCTCTCCTTTTGGGTGTTGTGGTTTGCAATAGAGGTATTGAGCGGCCATCATTTTCAGTCTATAGTCTACTTTTGGCATGCATCTTTCAACCCAAATGGGTCCTCCCAACATCCTTTACTTGGTGGAGGAAAAGGCAGCTCAGATAGAGAAGGGAACACCAAGCATTTGCTCTTAACAGTGTGTTGGAGGCTTCTTTTGGGAGCTTGGGAGGGTCACACCTGGATTGATCAGGGCTTATTCCTCACTCTATGCTCAGGATTACTCCTGCCGTGGCTCTGAGGACCATATGCAGTACTGGGGTTAGAAGCAGGATCAACTTTGTACAAAGAGAGCGCCTTAACCCCTGTGCTACCTCTTGCTCTCCCCACCCTACTTCCTTATCAGTTAAATATCTGATATGTTCTCTATCTAGAGTGCATGAAGTCTCTTAATTTTGGAATTAAGAGACAGAGATGACTCTTTCAGGCCTGCACGTTGAGCTGGGTATTATAGTACTCCCAGGAACCATAGTCCCCACACACTGTCCCCCCTCCTAGACTCAGTCCTGCTGTTCCCACCACTGCTTTTCTGTGACATCAACACTGTTCATGTCTTTGAGGGGCCACCACCTGTCAGAGGCGACTTTTCTTGCCTTTTGCACCATCCACAGCATCTCAAGCAAGAACTCGCCAGTAATCAACTCTTCAGGGGATCCGGTCTCCGAGCTCAGTTTTTTTCACTGATAAAAGGTATTTTCAATAGATGATACCAGTTTGCCTTGCAGGTGAGTGCAGCGTGCCCTGGCAGAGCCCGGTGCTGGGTGGCAGGGTGGGCAGGGGTGCTGTCCCACGTCAGCTGGTGCAGGGGAGAGCAGTGCTGGCATCCTTGCACACCTTTGCTAACACAGCCAGCAGGTCCCTCAAGAAAGGAAAGATTTTTGGTGGCTAGGGGAAGGGTCACCTTTGGCAGTGCTCAGGACTTACTCCTGGCTCTGTGCTCAGGGACCACTCCTGGTGGGGCTGGGGGGACCATAAGGGGTGCCAGGAATCCGACCTAGGTAGGGCTACATTCCAGGCAAACATCTTACCTGCTGCAAACACCCACTCTTCCTCTGAGCATGATCTTTTTTTATTAGTTTGCAAACACCCACCATCCTCTACCAGACCCCTTCCACCTTGCTTCCCCTTCCTTCCCCCTCTGAAAGCCTGTTCTGTGGACAGAGTCTGTCCACTGGTCTCTTTTTCTTTTTCTTGGCCCAGTCATCTGATTTGTTTACTTGTATCGCACATAGAGGTGAAATCATCCAATATTTATATTTCTCCTCCTGACTTATTCCACTGTGCCTAATCCCCCAGACTCCCTCCCCCATCGTGGCAGATGGCAACGTTGCATTTTTTTTTATAGAACTGAAAGATATTCTGTGGTGTGTATCTATGACACATTTTCTCTATCTACTCGCCTGTCACATGTCATGGACTCAGTGGGCATCAGAAGCTTTTTCCTGAATGGCGGGACCCGTACGTTGATCAAGGGCAGTCATTGTGGGAGGTAGGCATGAACCTAGGAGGCAGAGGTGGTGGGTCCAACGTCTTGCTCTGACACTTAGCAGCTGCATGCATGGCCTGACGTCAGGCGGTTGAAAGACCATGTTCTGAGAGCTCCGGCCTTGGGTGGATTTTACCTACCACTCCCCAGAACTATCATGAGAAGAGTGGAGGGGCGCGAGGTGGAGTCCTACTTTCCTGAGCTCCCCTGACGTGTTTCAGATCCTGAACAAATCTAAAACCATTGGTGTCCGGAAAGCCACAACCCATGCAATCGTTCTGACCGACTCATGAAGAAGTGAGGTTCTGAGTGCAAGGATCCCGGGGATTGGGACTTGGGTGACAAATAGTGGTTCAAATGGGATTGAAGCGGGGAGAGGGGCTCTCTGTGTGGCTCAGACCCCAGAGGGGGCTGATAAGGAAGGCTAGACCGTTACTCCCCAGTGCAGGTGCCAGATGCCTTGTGTGTGCCTGCTGAGACTCTGACGCCCGCTGGGTTGGCATCAGGAACCACACAGTAGCCAGTGGGAGAGGATTGGAAAGGAAGTGCTGGGTTGGAGGTGGAGTGCCGTCTTTGGAGAGAGAAAGAACCTTCTTTGGCAGGGTTGTGCCACTTTCCCTCCCCCTCACCAATGGGGGGCAGTGCCTTAGGAAGGGTCTTTTCTCCCACCACTCCAGAGGTCTCCACAGGGACCCTCTGAAGGCTGGGCAGGGGCCAAGTCATGTGCAGCTGACCCATGCCTAGGAAAGCTGAAAGCGAGAGGCTGAGGGCGGCCGGGGTGGAGAGTGGGTGGGAGGGGTGGGGGCTGAAGGCTCAGGGACAGGAGCTGGGCTCTGCTCTTGCCCTGGTGACAGGGACAGGAGTGTGAATTATCTCAAAGCCAGGCAGGTTCAGAGGAGGCTGCCCATGCTGCCTTTATGGAGACGCCAGCTCTGCTTCGGGATGAGATGCACCCCCAAATGACAGTGAAAGTGGGGTCGGCAGGAGAGGAAGAATAGTAATGGCAATAACCCCACCACAAAATAAGTCAGTTTCTCTCAAGTTAGCAGCCAGGGCTGGTGTGCTAGCTCTAACCATGCAGGAATCTAGCTAGGATCCTTCTGGCCTATTTCTCAGCTATACTCAGCATACGGCTTTCACCAAAGGCCCTAACAATTCTAGCTCTATCAGTGTTTCTATATCTGGCTGGCCAGGGGGGAAAAAGGAGAAAATTCGGTCTTCCTGCATTTGGGGACAGTTCTCAGGAATCACACATGGTACTTTCACTTATGTTGGATGCAGCACAATTACTAAAGACCACGTCCAGATGCAAGGCAGGTGGGAAATATTATTATTCCAAGTCTGCCACATGCTCAGCTAAGTGGGATTCTGATTCTGTTTCTGAGGAAGAAAAGTGAAATTGGTATTGGGCAGCCATTGACCATTGCTGTCACATTGAAAGACTTCCCGTGACTGAGAATTAAGCAACATGACCCAGGTCCAGTGGGACTCCAGGAAGATTCCAGCAAACTCATCATGGAAAGCATTCTCCGAAGCTCCTGGTGAAATAAAATCTGTATGCAGATGAAGTTGAGTCCAGCATATGAGACAACATCTCCTTCCTCTAATCACCTCTCCTGCAGACCCCAAGGTAGTATCCAAAATGGCGATTCTAGAAATCATGATTACTCAGTGAGTGTCAAAGGAACCAGTCGAGTAAACTCAACTGAAGCCTCTCCCTCACTCCCCACTCCATGCCTTAGTCCAGCCCAGCTGGGAAAAGGTTGGATTTCTAAGATAGGAGCTTGCAGCTTTCAATTATTCTTCTTTATTTGATTTCTAAGTCATTAAAACAAGAATTACTATCTTTTCATATGCCCAAAATACTTATTAAGATGTAATAGTGGCTATTCCTCAAGTTAAAAGTAATTACCATGTGACACAGGGGAATTAAAAGTAATTCCCCTAGCTTATGTAGGAAATACATACATTTCCAAAAGAATGGAAACACGTCCACATAAACACCTGTCCATAGTGTGAACTGGGGAGATAGTACGGTGGATAGGGTGCTTGCTTTATATGCAGCTGACCTGGATTTGATCCCCAATACCCCTTATGGGACCCCCAGGCACTGCCAGGCGTCATTCCTGAGCACAGAGCAAGCCCTGATCCTAGCTGCGTGTGACCCACCAATGCCTCCAAAGAAGCAACTAACAAACAAAAACCTGCCTATAAATGTTCATTACAGCATTTTCATAATAGCTGAGAAGCAGAAACAACTACCCTAAGTCACCACTAGACAAATGAATTATGGTATAGCCATACAATGTCTATCACTCAGTATATAGGAGACAGGAGGAACTGACAAGACTTGAAAACAAGCTAAGTGAAAGAAATCTAAACACAAAAGGTTGCATATTGAGTGATTGCTTTGATATGAAATGACCAGAACATGCAAACCCGAAGAGGCAGAAAGC